>NW_004443938.1:2301907-2313097 GCF_000243295.1 Trichechus manatus latirostris | reverse complement strand
CCACCACCACCACCACCATCACCATTACCGCCACCTCATCATCACCATCATTACAGGCCCCTCAGCGCAGCCTTGTATCAGTTCTTACTTCCCTTCTGGGGACGCTTTGGTGTTTGCATGATTTCAGTTCACTTGGCAGTTTATGATTATGTCAGTCATGTCTGCACGTTGATTCCACTTTCCATATTGAGAATTTAAAAAGAGTTCTGGGTGTGACCTTCCTGGGCATACTTTATGAGTTGGTCAGTTTGACAAGGATGCAGGAGAACGTTTTGTACATGAGAAGGAGGGTGGAGCAAATTTTGGGGAGAGAGGAAACTATCACTAAAAACAGCCACACCAGGTAGGCAAGGGAGGAGGGCTTCTGTTTTCGATTTGCAATCTTAATACTTTCCAACGAGAACCATCTGCTCCAGAAGGTTCCCTGCCTTCCCCACGCCATCTCCCCAGTCCTGCTCTCTGGCCTCTGTCCACGCTTTCAGCCTCCTTGGATGGCTTTCCTCCCTACCTGCTCCAGCGCCTCCTCTAGGCATTTCCCCAAGCTGTCTTCCTCCTAACCTTCCCAGTATCACCTCTAGTGAACAACAAATATGATGAGAGCTGGGTTTTGGGTAAAGTGGAGGGTGAGAAGGGGATTTCCCAGGAGGGGATGGGGAACGCCAGAGGAAGGATGACCTATTAGGAGGCTACTGTGATGGTCCAAGCAGAACACGAGTGTCTAACCCAGGCTGGGGCAGTGGGTGTGGACTGTACAGCCGTAGACACGAGGCATGCTCAGGGTTCTTGTTCATGACTCAGCGAACAGCAGTATTGCTGTTACTGGGTGCCTTCGAGTTGATTCCGACTCATAGTGACCCCATGTGGCACAGAGTGAACGGCCACGTAGGGCTTCCTAGGCTGTAATCCTTACAGGAGCAGATCGCCAGGTCTTTTCTCCCAAGGAAGGTTTGAACTGCGGACCTTCCGGTCAGCAGCGGAGTGCTTAACCTTTGTGCCACTGCGGCTTCTATGAATGGTATTAGCGCCAATCGAAATAAGCATACTCTTTGTGTCTTCTCTATTGCCCAAAGCATCTGCCAACTCAGTAGTGCTCAACTGTAGTAGACGAGTGAATGGTTTTCTCACGTGATCGGGGCTAACACGTAGCACATGTCGTGTCCAGGGCCCTGTTGTGCATATAGTGACTGATATACTCCCCCCTCTAGGAGCTGCACACGACCACCATCCCTATTTTACAGAGGAGGAAATAAAGCACAGAAAGGTTAAGTAACGTGCCCCAAGTCACACAGCCAGTAAGCGGCAGAGGCAGTATTCAAACTCCTTCTGGCCCCAGCATCCCTGCCTTTGCTTTTCTCACAGCGGACACCCTTAAAATGAGGCACCTGTAAAACTCCATATGTATCTGGAAAGAAAAGACCAAATACAGCGTTGATAGCATATTGTATTTTAATCTAAGAAAAATGATTAAATTCAAAGTTTAGAAATATAAAAGATTATCAAATAAATTTAGGATCATCATTATTTCTTAAAACAATGCTGACATGCAATTGAGCTTTGTTTTGGTAGCTCCAAAGGTTCAGTTTGTACTTTTGCATGGTTTAAATAAGGAAGAAGCCTCATAAAATATCTTCATGCATATTCACAAACATCATCTTACAGGACATGTGTCAGGGGGCTTTGGGGCCATGGAGATTTTTTTCCAATTGAAAGTCTGAGCCGAGAGAGTACCGCAAGGAGCCCATACACCCGCATGCCAGGTAGCAGACAGCTTCAGAGAGCAGGTCTCTGGGTCCAGGTCTGGGTGTGGCAGCTCGGCCACACTGCCAGTCATGTTGTTCCTAGTGTGACATCGCTCCCTGATGCTGTTTGCACACGTCCGATCTGGTGAGTCTGCCCTCAGCAAGTCCCCACACCCTGAAGGCATTCAGAAGGGACGGCCGCAGGATGCCTAAGAGAACCTGTCCTTGGTTGCCGAGACCAACACCATGGCCTAGCTTATCTGCACAGTGCCCTCTTTAAGGGGACGGCTCATGATTTGTTCAGGTGATAATCCTACCTGCCAGTGGGCAGGCCCAGGTAGGTGGGCAGTGGCTGGGTGTAAAGCCAGACAGGGAGACAAGCGGGCTTAGAGGCTTGACCACACCGTGATTAGACTGACTGTTCTGAGTGAGGGGCCCCTGCTTGTTGCCTTCGGACAGCAGAACAGTTCTGTCTTTTACTGCATGTTTAACCCAAGCTAAAGGCACAATTCAAAGAGAAGCTTGCCACGGAAAGTCAGGCACATCAGAAAAACTTAGAAAAGCACTCTTCTCTACCAGAGTACTACTTTAGTGACTGGATTCCGTTAGAGGCTGCGTAACTCCTAGCGCCAGCAAGGCCTCCGAAAAGCTACGGAAAGCAAACCAACACCAAATCCCAAGAAGTAAACCCGGCCCCTTGTGGACTGCACGGCGCAGTACTTTACACACTTCCACGCAAACGTGGAGCTTGCAGCCCGGATTCAGCAAGGTTGCGAGGACAGCAGATTTCAAATAAAGCAAGCTGTTGGCTTGACTATTCGTGCCTGTACCAGTTAGGAAGAAAGGCAGCAGAGTACTGGAACCACAAAGCCTTCCACTAAGGCTTCCGCTATGTTAACATTGGCAGGACAAAGAAATTCTGCGTAAATGCATTCAAAGCACATCCCCACCAAGTACGGATTTCCAAGGTCAAAGGAAGGCACATACATTGTATGTGATTAATTTTTTTTGAAACCAGCCATTCCATTTTCACAGATTAAAATGGTCTGTTTAAATATCTCGTTTCTACAAAGTGAATTTACATTTGAAGTACAAAGTGCAGATACTATGTGTGTTTGTTGTTTTAATTGCTCTTTTGGTGAGGGAGTCTCCCACACGTCCAGGAACTGCCGTGGATATGTGAGCTGTTCATCCTTGTTTCCTTGGCTGGAAAAAAACAAAAGACACCTACGTTAAGAAGTTTGCATCGCTCATCTGTGAAGAGTAAGGCTTGCCTTCTGGGAACACGTAAAATTATACAGCTAAGGACACAGGAAGAGCAAGATTTTACAACAGACGTGAGAAGACAGAGTGCTGGGTTGATCGTTCTAGTGGTAAAGGGTAGGAAAAATAAGACAAACATTGTGGGCACTGGCAACTTCTTAGCCCTTCTCTCTCCCGAAAGGGTCAGAAATATATAACAGTTGAGAAAATGAGCATTTAATTCAAATATTGTAAGTTGACTAAATACCTCAAGTGTTCCTCAGAATCACCTATCACCTTAGATTTATTATACAAAATAATTTTCATAATCTATGCTTCAAATTTGATAAAGGCATAGCTGATTTTTTTTCATTTTTATACTCATCCTTTGCATTTACAACTTTATCTCTAAGAAGAAATACAACATTAAAAATGTGTTTTCTACATTGTTATTCTTAGAATGCAGCAGGCTTTTCATTCAAATTTAGAAGAAAAAGGAAAAATAATATACAATCATAATTTATAATCTCCTAGACTTATTTTTCCCAAGTGTGCCAAATCCTGCAAATATAAATTGATTCATGCTTCCATTTTATTATTGATAACAACTTAACGTGGAAACTCAGGGGCTGTGGGAGTTGTCTTTTACTCTTTTTGATAAAAGTACGACTGGGTATTGAGAAGAGGGAAGAATGCATTTCCTACGTTAGTCTAATGAGAGGTTTTATTTTAATTAAAAATGGATAAAGATAATTCCCCAAAGTGTTGTACCAGCTGCTAAGGCTGCAGTCCCTGGTGGTGCAAACAGTGAACGCCTTCAGCTGCTAACTGAAAGGCTGGAGGTTCGAGTCCACCCAGAGGTGCCTGAGAAGAAAGGCCTGGTGACCTACTCCTGAAACACCATCCATCGAAAGCCCCTCGGAGCACAGTTCTACTCTGACACACGTGGGGTCGCTAGGAGTCAGAGTCAACTCGATGGCAGTGGGTTTGGTTTTGATTTATGAAAGGCTTGGAATCCCTGGTTGATGCAAATGCTTAACGTGCTCAGCTACTAACCAAAAAGTTGGAGGTTCTAGTCCACCCAGAGATGCCTTGAAGAAAGGCCTAGCGATCTACTTCTGAAAGATAGTCACTGAGAAGCCCATGGAGCACAGTTCTGATCTGACACACACGAGGTCGCCATGAGCAGGAGCTGACTTGATGGCAACTGGTCTGGTTTTCTTTTTTTAACAGTTGGTCCCAATTGTTGGAGAAAAACGTGTGACTAACACTTTAACCTACGTCAGAGCAGCTTGATCTGATCACTTCGGAGCCAGGATGGAAACGGAGAAGAAAGTGGAGGCGAGGCTAGAAGGACAGCTCAGGTTTTGATTAACTATTCGCTGAAACACGTGTTTTCGCCACGTGTCCTGCCCGCCCTTCGTTCACTCCCTCGTTTGTGGTTATTCAGAGGGGAGAGCGGAGGTGGGCCGAGAAGCCGGAGGGAAAGATTTGGGTGGTTGGTACCCTTTCTCCTTTGGGTAAGTGTTCATGGCCTTCGAATATTACATCCTATGCAGCCCACAGCTGGCTTACACGTTAGGGTTTAACTCCAGGAGCTCATTTTGCGTAACAGCCATCTCAGTCAGGGGGTGGAAGTCAGCATATCCACGGAGGTGGTAGAAAGAGCTCGAGACACTGAAAAAGGGACCTGTGTTTTGAACTGCGTTTAATTAAGATTGAGCGTGACACGTGCACCTCGTAACTGCCTCTATCTGATTAAAACCACCCTTTGACAGTCTTTGGCGTTCAGCTGGGCTAATTGCTTTCAGACCAGCCCTGTTTTAAACAGCAAGTGACTGGCGGTGGGATTTAAACAGTCAAAAGCATAAACACGAGCTAAGCAAAGAAAACCTTCTCACGCACCTCTCCTAATGCACAGGTTTTCAAAGACACGAGGTGTGTGGTGGAGGTCTCACTTCAAACCACAGCAAACACGGGGCTCGCCTTCGAAAAGGTCGACCCAACAGCAAACACGGGAGACATCGAGTGAATAACAAATTGACGAGCTGCAGAGAGGGTGGAGGATTTGGCCCTGGCTTCCAGGGAAGGAGGAGTGAAGAGCTCGTGTTTCTCTGCTGGCAAATCCTCCAGACTTGTGACAGGTTGTGGCGTGGAATGATGGAGAGGTACCACAACTATATCCTTTAACTGGGTATGGTGAGGTATAGACTCCAAAACCCAAGTACGTGTTTATGAACAGTCACAGCAGGAAATGGGAAATGCCTTTGGAGCCCAGCACTTGTCTCCTTAGGATCTCCAGATGAAAAGAGAATGTTCAGTGTGTACCTGGAGTGCCTCTTGTTCCTGCAAGCTCCTTAACAAAATGTGCGGAATCATTTACATGTCCACAAAAACGAGGGGACTCAGACATCTTTCTAAAGTAATAAAGTAACTGAAATTCCAAATAGTGAAAACACACACGAAGGCAACATGTGTACCTAGCACCCTGAAAAGCCAACGCACCACTGCCTCGGATGGCCTCTCCCCAGCCCGTTCTGGGCCCCACTGTGGTGCGTGCATGAGGCGCCGCCGCTCTGCATCGCTTCTCTTCTTGGAACGCTTCACGCGCACACACGCTCCAAATCCACATCCGCCTGAATCCTCTTTGCCTGTGATTAAACCAGCAAATTATTAAGGCTAAAATGGACACTGACCTGTCGATTAGCACTGCTTTCAGTATTTCCTCTAAGAGCTGGCAGAGAGAGAGAGAGAAAATAAAAGGTATTATTAAAAACCAAGTACTCTTTTTTTTTTTTTTTTTCAAAAAAAGTGCTTTAGATGAAGGTTTACAGAGCAAATTAGTTTCTCATTAATAAAAACCAAGTACTGTTCATTGAGTGAAAAGTTCAGCGTAATTTCAGGGAAGGGTCCGCATCACTCGATAGTGTCGTCAACTGGTAAACCCGTTTACACGAGAGAAACACGTAACCATCGAGCACAGACGTCAACAGTGGTCACAGCAATCGCGGGGGAAAGACTGTCACTGCACACGCTCTGCCCTGCTGGGGAAGGACACTTCATCCTAACGAAAATCCCGAGTACGCCCACTGAGTGTGGAAAGCGTTCCCACAAGTCCTCTTGGACTTCCCCCGACCCCACAGGAGCCTGAGCTCCTCCCCGGGGGCGTCTGGGAATGAAGTCCTAAGCTATCCACCACATCTTTGAACTCTTTTGACTTTACATTAAACTCATGAGAAATTAGTATATTTGGCTCAACTCAATTGTCCCTGAATCTCCAAGTAAGGTTGGAGCTAGAGGGAGAGATGCTGAGGCGATCCTGTGGGTGGCCACCCAGGGCTGGAGGAACGGCTACATGAGGCTCAGACAGGGGATGCTGGTGGTCGCTGTGGTCACCGTCTCCCCTTGCCGTCCATATCCAGCTTCTGCCTGCCCCCTTTCCGACACTCCTCTTAACCAGGCACTTGTGGCCCCACTTTCCTACGACCCACAGTCCTCCTTCAGCACACTCCCGGTCCACCACGGCTGCGGTGCCCCCCTCCTGTCCAGCTTCTCGGCCCACTTCTGCTCTCCCCTGTCTTCCGCCCCTTCCAGCTGTCTCCTCTCCTCCCCTGGAGACTCAGCCCTCTGCCTTCCCTGTCTGCTCCCCGTGGCCGGGGCCGGAGGTCGCAGCTCCCCTTGTGTTTTGTTACAACATCTTTATACAGACAACACCCCACGATCTCTCTCCAGCTTGGGCTTCTCTCCAGCTCCCCATGCTGAGATCCAACTTCTTTATCTCCATGTGGCTTTTTACAGGCATTTCACATTTCACAGGATCACACCGAACTCCTTATCTCCCTCCAGAGCTGTCCTTTCCCAGGACGCGGTTGCCCCATCCTTGAGCTGCTCAGAAACAGCTGTTAGCGTCCTCCCCGCTCCTCTCTCCTCCTGCCCCCACGTCGGACCCCTCAGCAAGCTCTCTGGGCTCTGTGGGGGATGCTCACGGTGTAAGCTCTTGACAGCGAGCCCAGAGGTGGTTGAACCCACTCAGAGGCGCCTCATCGTGCAACCATGAGCATCCTGTGCAGTGCACTTCTACTCCAACACGCGTGGAGTCGCCACGAGTTGACGCCACGGCAGTGATAACAACTACCGCCTTCAGAACATTTCCAGAACGCAGATGTTCCCCACCTCACTGCTGGCCCCTAGTCCAGACCTCACCCAGCTCTTCCGCCCGCCTGGACTCTGCACAGGCTTCCTAACGCCTCTGCTGGCTTCAGTCCCTTCCCACGCTTCATCCATGTCCACACAGCAACCACATCCTTCCTGCCCTAACCCATTATAGGAGCAAGAGCCTAGGCTGACGCTCAGGGCTCTGTGTGCTCTGCGTTCCCCTCTGCTCTCTGCTCTCCTCTCACTAACGCCCTGCTCAGACCTGCCCAGCCCGGACCCTCACGCCCCTAGAACAGGCTGGGGCACCCCTCCTGCTCAGAGCCTCGCAGCCCTGCCCTGCCCCTCACACATCTGCTTCCTCTCTGGGTTACGCTTCCCCCTCCAACATCTTCCCGGCTCCCTCCTGCACCCCTTCCAGTCTAGACTAGGATGTCACAGTGGGCAGAGGCCCTTCCTCAGCCCCTCCCTCATCTAAACTCCCAGCCCCCCGCCCCTACCCCCTTTATGCATCCTTAACCCTCATCAGCTAGTACACTGCGATTTTTCTCCCTTACCTTGTTTTTTTCTTGTTCCCAGACTAAAGTGTAAGCTCTAGAAGGACAAGAAATTTGTCTGTTTTATTTACTGTCATTTTGCCAGTGTCTAGAAGAGGGGACACTCAACACATAGCTCCTGAACAAATTCATGGGGGACAGCACTCTGCACCCTAACTTCCTTGATTAATTGCTGATTTCTATCTACTCCGTGAAAAGGAACAAAGACATACTGAATGAAGAGGAAAAGGAAACACAGTGTGGAAAGTCAAAACACAGATTAAGTAAATTGCAAAATATTAAAAAAAAAAAAAAAAGCACCTAAACCACAAGTTTTCTTCAATTGCAGATTTTTAAAGATCTACCTGTCTGGATAATGGCGACCCCTCTCTACTTTGCTCTGCAGGAAATGCTACTTCACAGAACCGACAGGCTTTCTGGCAGTGGTTTATTTTGCAGAACAGCAGAGTGGTCATCTATTCTATGCCAAGTTTTTTGTTTGTTTGTTTGTCTTTTGGTAAATATAAATCTCTCTGGAAATTAGAGATGTTCTTAGGTTCTATCAAGTTGGTTTTCAACTTACAGCGACCCAGAGATAGCTGTATATTAAAGGTAAGTTACAGTAAGAACATGCTGACGTTCCTCAAGTGAAAAAAAATACGAAAACTTGCTATATAGATGAAAAGAATATACATTTCATTAATACCACTTTGTGAAATATTTCATGCAGGACTTGATAGGGAAAAACACCATGTAAAACACATGAAGGGCAGAAAAATAATAATTGTTATTGAATTAACTTTAATGGAACAGAATGCAAATTATCAAAAGAAATATGCAGGAATGCTATGTCAATAAAAATACTTTAGCGTGAGACCAGGAAAGAGAGGGAGAGAAGCTGTGTTCTTCACCAGCCCTCCATAAGGTCCAGGACAGCTGGAAGGCTTACATCGTCTGGTGTCGGATGATATGGATTGCTTCCAGGCGATTAGGCCAAAGGCAACCTGGCCGCAGAGCAACATGCTTGAAAGAAACGTAGCTAGCTGGACAATCTGGTCAGAAATGAGTATTTCCTAACTGCTAGGTTTCTGTGTGATGGTCATCTTGGGGAATCACAAGGCTATGTTGTCATCTTTTATGAATTATTTTTCCGAATTCCTCAGAAATATTTCCTTTTTTGGTTGTACCGTGGCTCCATTCTTTTCAGATAATTATTTCTCTTTTGCGTGATTTGTAATACCAAAACTTTAGATGAAACCAATTTTCCAATAGTATGTCTCAGTAGCAGTAATTCAAATGCAAAATCTGCTTAAATGTGGTTAGTTTAGAAAGTGTATCTATATACAATGATCTGCTCTTATAGGGAAAAATAACTGTGTGTGTGTGTGTGTGTGTGTGTATGAAATATATGGATCTAGGTCTGATTATTTCTGAGAATAAAGGGTCACCCATTATTTATGTTCTTTATTTGATTTATGGTATTTTGGGAATAAAAAATGCATTGTTGAGTAGTGAGCAAAAACACAGGTAACAAAATAAAAGCAACTGGAAAGAGACTGGATTATTTGGAATGTTCCAGCTAATTCCCTCCTGGATATCTAGGTTTCTCGGATTCGTCACTATTTCAAACTACACAGGGCAGGAAAAAACAACTGCTAATAAATAAATAAAAGGTAGCAACCAGCTTCAAAAAATTCTGCAAGGACAATCAAAAGGTTGCAAAACCAACTAATACTATATCCAAATCTCCCACGTTTATTTTTGGCTGAATTGCCACTTTTACCAAATTGTAACATATTTGCTTCTGGGGAAATCGCATGCTATCTTCTTGGTTATTAATACGACCATAATACTCAGGCATACCAGTATATTCAGAGGGACCTAAAGTCTTCAGTAACTCAAACGTTTCTAATAAACGGTGCTGGTATCACACGAGATCCTGGGCTTGCCCTTCAGTCCCTCTTCCTGTGGTGGGCATGCACACTCCCAAGTCTCCAAGCCTCCTGCTGGCAGAGTTTGAGATGTCCCTGACCCTCTCCTGGGCTCTGGCCAACGGAATGAGCAGACGAAGCTAAATCACGTGTGAGTAGTTGCCATCCGTGGACTCTGACTCACAGCGGCCCCGTGTATGCGGAGCAGAACTGTGTCCATAGGGTTGAACTCATGCTCTAGACGAGCTTTGTACAACGTTGCTGTTGTCAACCCCAAACCATGGTGACCTCGTGTGTGCAGAGTAGAACTGCTCCATAGGTTTTCAAGGCTGTGACCTTTCAGAAGCAGATTGCCAGGCCTGTTTTTCGAGGTGCCTCTGGGTGGGTTTGAACTGCCAACCTTTGGGTAGTAGTCAAGCACTTAACCATATGTGCCATCCAGGGATGCCATCCATAGGGTTTTCAATGACTGATGTTTTGGAAGTAGATTGCCAGGTCTTTCTTTGGAGGTGCCTCTGGGTGGACTCAAACCTCCAACTTCTCAGTTAGCAGCCGAGCACATTAAATGTTGGCACACACCCCCACCCAGGGGCTCCAGCCTTACATAAGCATCTGCTGTAGGTGTGGGTCTGACCTCTCTTTATCAGTTAAAATTTCTGGCACTTAAGAAAAAAAACAAAACTTTCTAAGATTCTGGGTACGGCTCACATATTTAGGCAATGAACTAATCATAAATCTGCAGCAGTTCCTTCTTCCATTTATCAAATATGTATTGAGCACGCTTTGTGTTGGGCCCTGTTCTCAAGGCTGGAAGCACAGCTCCTGTGGACCCAAAGGTCCCTACAGATGGGCGATAATATTAAACAAGAAAAAAGGTGAAGTATTTTGAGTGTTATAATACTAAGGAGAAAGAATAACACAGAGCAAAGGAATAGAAACTGCAGGGCTCCTGGAGATGGAATGTTAGGTGGGGAGGCCAGGGAAGGTCTTGCTGAGAAAGGAACGTTTAGTAAAGGCGTGACGGAAGCAAGGCGGGAGCCATGCAGGTATCTGGTGGGAGAGCATTCCAGGGAGAGGAATCAGATGTGCACAGTCCCGGAGTGACAGCAGCCAGGAAGCCAGTGGGGGTGGGTCGGGGGAGCACAGGAGAGAGAAGGAGGGGAGGGAGGTGGGGATGGGGAGGGGGGTGCAGGGCGAGGAGACGTCACATAGAACCTTGCAGCTATTGGAAGGATTGGGCTTCTGTTTTCTCAAGGTGAGATGTGACTGCGTTGGAAGGGTTTGCATAGAGAAGTGCTCAGATTCCTTGTTAACAAGCACACTCTGGATGCTGTGCAGACAACAGGGGTGCAGAGAACTGGGGCGAGGGGAAGAGCAGGGAGACTGCCCGGGAGGCTACTGAAAGAACCCACATGGAAGCCATGGTGTCTTTGACTTGCTTCTTCCTCTGAATGCTTCTTTCACTTGACTCTCCGTCACTCTCCTGGTGCCATCTGCTTTTCTCCCGACCCTCTGGCTGGTCCTGCTCCCTCTCCTTGCTGGTTCTCCTCACCTCCCTCACCCCCAATCTCCCCAGACCGCTTCCTGGTT
>NW_004443938.1:2294997-2301807 GCF_000243295.1 Trichechus manatus latirostris | reverse complement strand
TCCTCACCTCCCTCACCCCCAATCTCCCCAGACCGCTTCCTGGTTCTCCTCACCTCCCTCACCCCCAATCTCCCCAGTCTCCTTCCTGGTTATCCTCACCTCCCTCACCCCCAATCTCCCCAGTCTCCTTCCTGGTTCTCCTCACCTCCCTCACCTCCAATCTCCTCAGTCTCCTGGCTGCTTTCTCTAATCTCTAATCTTCAAAGTACCCAAGGATTACTTTCTTCTATTTACGCTCACTCCCTAAAAGATCTCATGGCTTAAAGACCATCTATAGGCGAACTCCTGCCAAATATCTCCTTCCTTCCTGGGCACTTCCTCTCCACTAAGACATTTCAGATGCTGTCAATCACCTCGATGTGTCAGAGAGGAGCCCTCACTTCCAGGGTCACACCTTGGCCACCTGTCATTGGTAGAAACCCCACCCAAGAACTATGAAGCCGCTTCCCCAGAAGGAAAACCAAAACCGCCAGCATCGCCAAGAACATCAAATTCCCACCTTGTTTATTCCACAAAGGGCAACCTCTGCTGAGCTACTGTATGTTGTTGTTGGTAGGTGCTGGTGAGGTGGTTCTGACCCAAAGTGACCTTGTGTACAACAGAACAAAAACACTACCTGGTCCTGCACTATCCTCACAATCGTTGTTAGGTTTGAGCCCGTTGTTGCAGCCACTGTGTCAATCCGTCCTGCTGAGGGTCTTCCTCTTTTTCCCTGACCCTCTACTTTACCAAGCATGATGTCCTTCTCCAGGGACTGGTCCCTCCTGATAACATGTCCTAAATACATGAGACAAAGTCTCACTATCCTCTCTTCTAAGAAGCATTCTAGCTGTACTTCTTCCAGGACAGATTTGTTTGTTCTTCTGGCGGTCCATGGTATGTTCAACATTCTTGGCCAACACTATAATTCAAAGGCGTCAATTCTTCTTCGGTCTTCCTTATTCTTTATACTTTGTAGAGTCCTTGAAAAGCAGCTCTTAGGGGTATGGGCTCCTCTGAGAGAAGCTGCCATGTGGGATGTCCTCAGATACACTTCATCCCAACCAACATCTTGCTGCCATCTCTGACCAAAAAGGGTTGAAACTTTGATTCTGGGATGTGGAAGGGTACTGAGGCACCCCTGAGTGCTTGTCACAAGGTCTGGGATGTCTCTCTTCCGTCTTCGTGGCTTCTCAACTCTTACTCTTCTGTCAAGAGTAAACTCAAGTATCACATCCACTGGGAGACCTGTCCTGGCCTCCCGCAGAGTCAGCTGTACATTTTATACAAACCATTGTTCCTTCCTCACATTGTATTATAATTATTTTCTTTCTTTCGTTAATTTATAGCAGGCACTCAAAAATTGTGTTGAATTAATGAATGAAGGATCATAAAGAACATAATGTATTAATGTCCCAGAAACTACTCTTACACTGCTTTTTTTTTTTTTTAAAATGTGTTACCAGAGTTGGTAATAAGATAATAAAAGCCTGTGGCTGTCGAGTCAATTCCAACTCAAAGTGACCCTACAGCACAGAGCAGAACTGCCTCTTAGGGTTTCCTAGGCTGTAATCTTTACAGGAGCAGACTGTCCCATCTTTCTCCCATGGAATAAAATAATAGAATCATAAAATATGAGGCTATGAGGCAGTAGACAGAGGCCCACCCAACCCATCACCCTCACTGTACAAATGAGGAAACCAAGACCCCCCAAGATAAAGTGGCTTTCCAGCACACGCAACAGCTAACAATGCTGCGTCCACTGCTGAGTCCCCGGCCCTTGGTCCCAGCCTTTCCTGCCACGTTGACTCCTGAGGGTACCTGGGCTCTGGCAGCTGCAGGAGTTTTGTCTCTCCCTGCAACAGCTGATTGGTTAGGCCATACCACATAAAGAGATATATTCAATTGGAAAAACAGCTAAAACAATGTTTCCAGCCATCATAATGACAGGAAATAGTTGCTGTGGAGTCAACCCCAACTCATGGCAACCCTGTGTGTGCAAGAGTAGAACTATGCTCCATAGGGTTTTCAGTAGTAGATTGCCAGGCCTTTCTTCTGAGGCACTGCCAGATGGACTCAAACTGCCCACCTTTCAGTTATCAGCCGAGCACATTCACCATTTGCACTGCCCAGGGGCTCCGAATAACTGGTATGGACCATTGAGAGTATTTTGCCAAAGACTGCTCACCCTTGGACTAAAAATTCGGTTTGGAGTCCAGGCACAGGATCAGCACGCGGTGCCCAAGAGTGCCCAGATGTGCACTTCAGACACCTGAAGGCAGACATGCTTGGGACGCTGAGCAGTGAGAGGCTGGTCTTCAGGACACTGCTCAGCTCCCACCCTGGAGCCTGGCCCCTCCAGAGGGGTGGCAGGCTATCGGACTGCACAGATGGATGACCTGCGTAAACAGCACGATTTTATTCTCCCAGCACCTCAGGCCATGAGGACAGTTTGCACATTTAACAAAGTAAACCGAGTCGCATTGATCTGACACGTTACAAACTGTAAAGCAGTCAGCAACAGGTCTTACTGTGACGTTTCTTGGTGTTCCCTTTGGCTTCTTCCTTGGTGACCCCCAGGCACCCCATTAACTCTTGAACCGATATGGACTTGTCGTTATTCACGTCGCAATACTCAACAAATTTCTTCACGCATTTTTTGGGTTTCGATTTTTTCCGAAGGAACCTCTTGAAGGGCTTGATTTCCTTCTTGCCGATGTCACCGCTGGCATTTTTATCGAGGACTTTGAAGTACCAGTGGACCACTCGCTCCTCTAGGGTGTGGCTGGGGTCGGGCTCTGAAAGCCTGGAAGGAAACACAGACTCGTCAGGAACCCGGAACCACGTGCTGTCCTGCCACCGTCTGCTCGACCAGACAGAGTCCTCCTACCCTGATGTTCACCGCCCGCGAAGGAGCAGCCCGCCTGTGGCTTTGTGGCTGGGCTGTCTCGACCTGCACACATTTATTGTTAGATACAAGAGTTTTTAAAAATAATTTAGAAAACGTGATTTAGCAAAATTTTTTCAAGCTGGTTTTCTAAACTGCAAATGACGTATTATGATTATTATGGTCTCGGGGCAGGGCAGGTCCTTCCAGACAAAAGCTCCCTCACCCTGAAGTCTGCTCTCCCAAATGTTTGGCAAGTCAGCTCGGACACCCACACTCCACCTGTGAAAATCTTGACTCCTGGTGCTTTCTGTCCCCTTAAATGTCAGTCATTCCAATATTGCTCAGGTCACAGGTACATTGAAAGATTTAAAGAAAATACGTGCTTTTAATTGTAGCCAGACATTTTCTCTTGGGTAAAAAGTGTTGGTACTTTGAGAAATAAATAAATAAGCCCCTTCTAGAAGGGCTGAAACGGCACCAAACGGTAAGATGCAGCCTTGACCAAGGAGGAGAGGAAGGACAGTGAGCTCAGATGCTTGTCCGCCCCTCCGTGGGTGGCTGTTGGACTCTAGATTCTCCTTGGCTTGCAGGAACTTGCTTTCCCATGAGTGCGAAAACAGTGAGTTTGATATCAATAGTTTATATTTATTAGGGCGTTGTTGCTGTTAGCTGCTGTCAAGTCACCCCCAACTCATGGTGATCCCATGCACAATGGAACAAACACTGTCCAGTCCTGAACCATGCCCATGATCAGCTGCGGATTGGATCGCTGTGCCGCATAAGGTTTTCATTGAATGATTTACAGAAGTAGATTGCCAGGCCTTTCTTCCTAGTCCATCTTAGTCTGAAAGCTCCACTTAAACCTGTTCAGCACCCTAACAGCACACAAGCCTCCACTAACAGATGGCTGGTGGCTGGACATGAGGTGCACTGGCCAGGAATCGAACCCAGATTGCCCGCAGGGAAGGCGAGAATTCTACCACTGAACCACCAGTGATACTATGGGTTACTTTTCACACTTTTAGGGGAGCTTCTCAGATAACCATGTGTTTACTACTTTCAGTTTTAATTTTTCAGAGAAGAACAATATTTTCAAGAATATGAGACATACATTTGAAATTTGGGTGATTTCTTCCTTTATTAAATTTAATTTGAGTGCCCAATTCTAATATTTAGCATATTTTTTTCCGTCTCAACTCTTACTCTTAAGTAAAGGGACAAGGGGAGCCTTTCACTAAGGAGACCAACAGGCTTCAGGTCATCCAGAACAGATGAGGCAATCAAGGGTTTTGGGGCGGGAGGGATGCCAAGGATCAAAGGAAATAAAAAGAAAGTAGAAACCTTCATCAGAAAAAAAAAAAATTATTTGAAATAAAGAAATAAATTACTGCTACTTCGCAGGAGAAAATCTAGCGCTTGAAAGGGGGTAGCAATGAAGACACCCGGGAGCTATATCAGCAGAGTTATATCTACAGACGATAGAGAGACGTTTCAAGGAACCGGTACAAGTCTGTTTTAGAATGTTGCAGAGCCAATGCCTCAGGCCCACAGGTAGCGATATGTCTCCATTCACTCGGAGACAGGGCATTTCTGAAGCTGGCTTTTTATCTTCATCTTATTTTGAGGACTTTAAATTGAATAATGAAAATATCCAATCAATCGCTCTAAACTGCAATTCGAAAAAGCAAAGCCAACGGAACTGGGTGCTCACTCGTCCTTTCTTCTCCTCCCTCCCACCCTTAGACCAGCTCCACTTCCCCGTAACAGTGAGCGCAGTCGCATCCCCAGGGAAAACGGCACAGCAACGGCCTCTTCCATTGCGACAAGGTTGTCGTGCTTTCAGGCCCATTAGGAGAAAACCCTGCTCAGCAGCGCCTCTGACTGCATGAAGTAGCCTCACGGGTTTGGAGAGGAGGCCTTTAACTGAGGCCCCTCGGCCCGAGGAAGCCGCCCTGGTCTCAGATAATTAACGGTTAGACTCTGACTGGTAGCTTTCCAGATTTCCAGGCATCACTGCACCTTCTCCCCAGCTCCTGCTCTGGCGTCCAAGGCACCATACCTGCTGGAGGAAGAAGACGGGTCGGAAACAGCATGGACCATGTCGGTGGACAGCGCATCCAGGATGCTGGTGAGAAACTCATTCTTTTTGGCCCCGGGACAGCCTGGAAAAAAAGAAATACATAGTTCTGTTTTTCATGTTTCACAAAACTCACGAAGTCTAACGGATTTTTCTCTATTATGGAAAAAAATGTTTTAGTATTTAGAAATTGGCGCGTTGCAGCATCCTAATACTAATGAGTTAATCTGAACACCTGCAGCCATACTGCAACCATACTGCAATACATTGATTGCGAGCCAGACATAGTTATTGGTAATTACCATATCTAACGTTTATTGGGTTATTTCATTAGACTAAGGGGCATTATCATCTCACTGATTTTCAAAGTAGCTCTCTAAGGAAGGTAGTGTCATTATCCCAGTATTCCGTATGCCCACCACCCATCTGTCAGTTTGTCATGATGTGGTGGCATGCATGTTGCTGAAAACTAGGCCACTGACATTTCAAATACCAGCAGGGTCACCCATGGTGAACGGGTTTCAGCAGAGCTTCCAGACTAAGACAGACTAGGAATAAAGACCTGGCAATCTACTTCTGAAAATCAGCCAACGAAAACCCTATGATCCACAACAGAACACTGTCTGATATAGAGCTGGAAGATGAGCCACTAGTTTGGAAGGCACTCAAAATACCCAGTGGTCACGGAGGATTTCCGGCAAAATGGCCCTCTAGGCAGAAGTACCACATCATCCCTCCACAGCAAAGATCCGAAAAACTAAGCCGAACAGAGAAAACAACAATCTTGAAACCCTAAAACATCAAATGAAGAGATAAAGAACTCAGCCAAGCACCAAATGGAGTGAGAAAACTGACAGAGAACGGAGAGCAAGGAGAGATTCATGCAGAGCTCCCCTATCAGCTAACGCAGCGCGGATCCACCATCTTGGACTCCTATCAGAGCCCAGCAAACAGGGGGTACGAGAAAGCAGCTTCATGGAGCTTCCAGCATGAGACAAAACAACCGGTAATTTGCGATATACGCTTTCCCACCCCCCACCCTTCTTCACCCCCACTCGGCCTCCTCTGCTTCCTGTGACCACAATCCCTTGACCGGGAAACACCGGCTGCTTGGATTCCACCCACCTGAACGGGCCGGCTCTCTGAGTGCCATTTGTTGGCTGTTGGTGTTGCTTTCTTTTCTGCTTCTTTTGATTTCTTCCTTACCTCTCACCACCTCCCCCTCCTTTCGCTCAAATACCTGGCTCCATGTGCCATCTTTGCTTCTTCCTGAGGGGCTGCAGAGCTCTGGCAATTTGTGATATACGTTTTCCCACTCCCTACCCTTCTTCACCCACAGTCGGCCCCCTCTGCTTCCCGCGGACACAGTCTCTTGTCTGAGAAATACCGGCTACTTGGATTACTCCAGCCCACGCTAGCTGGCTCTCTGAGTGCCATTTGTTGGCTGCTGGTGTTGCGTTTTTTCCTGCTTCTTTTGATTTCTTCCTTACCTCTCACCACCTCCCCCTCCTTTTGCTCAAATACCTGGCTCCGTGCACCATCTTTGCTTCTTCCTGAGGGGCTGTGGAGCTCCGTTCGAGTGTGGAGCTGCTTCCCAGTCTGGGCTGCCACGCTGGTAGGATCCCGGGGCTTTTGTTCGTTTGTTTGTTTTGAATTGTTTGTTGGTTTTCTTTTCCTTTTCTTGAGTTGGGAGCTCTTTCTGGACAGGCGATGCTGCGTGGCAAGGAGACTACCCCCCTCGGCTTGCACAGACGTGCAGAGGGATCCCTGAGGGCATTTCTTTCTTTGTTGTTTTTTTTTCTTTTTTTTCTGTTTTTTAGGAGCTTTTCTTGTTCTTTTTTTTAAAATTTGTTTTGTTTTCTTT
>NW_004443938.1:2292916-2294897 GCF_000243295.1 Trichechus manatus latirostris | reverse complement strand
GAGGACAAACAGCTTCAGCTCACAGGCAGAATCTAGGATGCAGGATCATACCAGCCCACGTCTGCTGTTAGAACATCCACCTGGACTGGCCTCACCCCAATGGGAAACGAGGTCACAAGCTCATGGTTGGTGAGAAGCTGGCTTCTCCTAAATTAGGTTAATTTTTTTTACAAGAAAATCTCAGACATTCCCTCTAAAGATCTGCAGTCTACTCAGAAAGGAAAAGGGAGAAGTCCCATCAAGCCCCACAGAGAGGTGGGCTGAGAAAGTCCTGGAGTGTGAGATAATCTCAGAAGGAGCATCTTGGAGCAGAACCTCACTCTCAGCCCATTGCCCGTGGACGGCCCGACGAGGTACAGAGATGTGGGTCTGTCCTTTCCACGCCCTGGAGGAGTGAGACTATTTGGCTTGCTTCGCATGGTGGCCGTGTGTTATGGCACCAAAATCATTCAAAGACCAACATGTTTATGCAGTTAAAGACACTCTGGTTTTTATAAATTTCCTTTTGACACTTGGGTCTCTTTATTATCATTAATCAGTGGTATGTTAGTTGCCTATAGCAGGAATGCATCTAATCCGTTTTCACTTCATTAAATGCACATCAGAAAACAGATGTGAATTGTTCACGGAGGGGTGGGCAGAGGGTGCATTCCCCCTGGGCGCAAGTGAGAAATGAGGTTATCATCTATAGAAAACACAACCACAGGCAGGCCTTTACATGCCAAGAAAAAGAGCCCATCTCACTAATCACTCCCCAGGACAGACACAGAAGACATGGGTCAGGTGCGTTGCAGGCGACCAGTGGCACTTCCGATGCCTCCAAAACCTCTCCCAGAGTCTGACTTAGACTACAGCTTCCCTGGTCAATGTAATGTCGACTCTCCCAACAACGGGGACCAAGCACTGAGAGAAAAGGAATAGGTAAGTCTGAGCCCCACGATGGGAAGCATGGTGGTAGAAGCTCTTTTTGGCAGTTAGACTCTGGGAGAACATTCCAGAAACAGAAGACGGTGCCACCTTCACGCTCTGTAATGGCGGGCGGACAGGGCCAAAGGGACCCACACACCAGCCTCTGGTCCCACTTCCTTAGGGAGTTGCCAGCGGAGGCCGTTCCTCCTAAATCTCCAAACCATCTTATTAGGTCAAGGTGTTCCCAGAGGACTCTTATAGATGAACAAAAACTCAATAGGGGAAAGTTAGATAATCTTCAGTATTGATTAGCTTTAAGAAAGAATTATGCTTATATTTTGTATACTGATTAGTGACTTCAAAGAACATACACCAAAGTTATTTGTTAATTCAATCAGACTCCCCAACCTGGTTTGTGGTTGTTGTTAACGTGTCATCGAGTCCCTTCCAACTCATCGCGACAATATGTACAAGAGAATGACACACTGCCTGGCCATGTACCATCCTCACAGTCCTTGTTAGGCTTGAGCCCATTTGTCTGAGTCATATAGTGCTGCTGTAACAGAAATACCACTAGTGGATGGTTTCAATGAAGAGAAGTTTATTTTCTCACAGTCAAAGCAGGCTAAAAGTCCAAATTCAGGACGTCAGCTCCAGGGGAAAGCTTTCTGCCTCTGTCGGCCTTCTTCTCTTCAGTGTTCCCCTGGACTAGGACCTTCTCTGCGTAGGGACCCTGGTCCAAAGGATGCGCTCTGCTCCTGGTACTGCTTTCTTGGTGGTATGAGGTCCCCCACTCTCTGCTTGCAGGCCACACCCCAGGGAAACTCCCTTTACATTGGATCAGGGATGTGACCTGGGTAAGGGAGGTGTTACCATCCCACTAACCCTCTTTAACATAAAATTACAATCACAAAATGGAGGCCAACCACACAATTCTGGGAATCATGGCCCAGCCAAATTGGTACACATGTTTTTTGGGGGACATAATTCAAACCATGACACCATTGTTGCAGCCACTGTGTCAATCCATCTCCTTGAGGGTCTTCCTCTTTTTCACTGACCCTCTACTTTA
>NW_004443938.1:2267134-2292816 GCF_000243295.1 Trichechus manatus latirostris | reverse complement strand
TCTTCCTCTTTTTCACTGACCCTCTACTTTACCAAGCATGATGTCCTTCTCCAGGGACTGATCCCTCCTGATCACATGTCCAAAGTATGCAAGATGATGTCTTGGCATCCTCACTTTTAACGAGCATTCTGGCTGTACTTCTTCCAACACAGACTTGTTCATTCTTTGGGCAGTGCATGGTATATTTAATATTGTTCACTAACATCACAATTCAAAGGGATCAGTTCTTCTTTGGTCTTCCTTATTCACTGTCCAGCTTTCACATGCATATGAAGCAACTGAAAAAACCATGGCTTGGGTCAGGAACACCTTAGTCCTCAAAGTGACATCTTTGCCTTTGAACACTTTAAAGGGATGTTTTGCAGAAGATTTGCCCAATGCAATATGTCATTTGATTCCTTGACTGCTACTTCCATGGGTATTGATTGTTGATCCAAGTAAAATGAAATCCTTGACAACTTCAATCTTTTCATTTATCATGATGTTGTTTATTGGTTCATTTGTGAGGATTTTTGTTTTCCTTATGTTGAGGTGTAATCCATACTGAAGGCTGTGGTCTTTGATCTTCATCTGTAAGTGCTTCAAGTCGTCTTCACTTTCAGCAAGCAAGGTTGTGTTATCTGCGTATCGCAGGGTGTTAATGAGTCTTCCTCCAATCCTGATGCCATGTTCTTCTTCATATAGTCCAGCTTCTTGGATTATCTGCTCAGCATACAGATTGAATAAGTATGGTGAAAGGATACAAACCTAATGCACATCTTCCTTGATTTGAAACTACACAGTATCCTTTTGTTCTGTACAAACGACTGCCTCTTGGTCTGTGTAGAGGTTCCTCCTGAGCACAATTAAGTGTTCTAGAATTGCCATTCTTGCGATGTTATCTATAATTTGTTATGATCCACACAGTCAAATGCCTTTGCATAGTCAATAAAACACAGGTAAACATCTTTCTGGTATTCTCTGCTTTCAGCCATGATCCATATGACATCAGCAGTGATGTTCCTGGTTCTTTGTACTCTTCTGAATCCAGCTTGAATTTCTGGCAGTTCCCTATCGATGTACTGCTGCAGCTGCTTTTCAATGATCTTCAGCAAAATTTTACTTAGGTGTGATATTGATATTGTTTGATAATTTTTGCATTCTTTTGGATCACCTTTCTTTGGAATGGGTACAAATATGAATCTCTTCCAGTTGGTTGGCCTGGTAGCTGACTTCAGAATTTCTTGGCATGGACAAGTGAGCACCCCCAGTGCTGTATCTATTTGTTGAAACATCTCAAATGGTATTTGGTCAATTCCTGGAGCCTTGTTTTTTGCCAATGCCTTCAGTGCAGCTTGGACCTCTTCCTTCAGTACCATTGGTTCTTGATCATATGCTATCCCCTGAAATGGCTGAACATCAACCAATTCTTTTTGGTACAGTGACTCTGTATCCCTTCCAACGTCTTTTGATGCTTCCTATGTCATTTAATATTATCCTGGTAGAATCCTTCAATATTGCAACTTGAGGCTTGAAATTTGTCTTCAGTTCTTTCAGCTTCAGAAATGCAGAGTGTGTTCTTCCCTTTTGGTTTTCTAACTCCAGGTCTTTGCACATTTCGTTATGATACTTTACTTAGGAATAGTTGTGAAGCATTTGGCTGCTCACCAAAAGGTTGGCAGTTGGAATTCACCAGCCACTCTTTGGAAACTCTATGGGGCAGTTCTACTCTGTCCTATAGGGTCACTATAAGTCAGAATTGACTGGATGGCAACGGGTTTTGTTTTCTGTTTAGTCTTCTTGAGCTGTCCTTTGACATCTTCCGTTCAGCTCTTTTACTTCATCATTTTTTCCATTCACTTTAGCTGCACTACATTCAAGAGCAAGTTTCAAAGTCTGCTCTGACATCCATTTTGGTCTTTTCTTTCTTTCCTGTCTTTTTAATAGCCTTTTGTTTTCTTCATGTATGATGTCCTTGATGCCATTCCACAACTCATCTGATCTTTGGTCATTAGTGTTCAATGCCTCAAATCTATTCTTCAGGCGGTCTCCAAACTCAGGTAGTATATACTCAAGATTGTGTTTTGGCTCTTGCAGACTTGTTTTAATTTTCTTCAGCCTTAACTTGAACTTGCATATAAGCAATTGATGATCTCTTCCGCTGTCAGCCCCTGGCCTTGTTCTGACTGATATCAAGGTTTTCCATCGTCTCTTTCCACAGATGTAGAATATTTTATTCCTGTGTTTTCCATTCGTTGAGGTCCACATGTATAGTCCCCATTTATGTTGTTGAAAAAAAGGTATTTGCAATGAATGAGTCATTGGTCTTCCAAAATTCTATCATGCGATATCTGGCATTGTTTCCATCACCAAGGCCATATTTTCCAACTACTGACCCTTCTTCTTTGTTTCCAAGCTTCACATTCCAATCACTATTAATTATCAATGCATCTTGATTGCTTGTTTGATCAATTTCAGACTGTAGAAGTTGGTAAAAATCTTCAGTTTCCTCATCTTTGGCGTTAGTGGTGGTGTGTAAATTTGAATAATAGTCAAATTAACTGGTCTTCTTTGTAGATGTGTAGATGTTATCCTATTGCTGACAGTGTTGTACTTCAGGATAGACCTTGAGATGTTCTTTTTGACAATGAATGTAATTCCATTCCTCTTCAATTTGTCATTCCTGTAGGCTATATGATTGTCCAATGCAAAATGGCCAATACCAGTCCATTTCAGCTCATTAATGCCTAGGATACCCATCTTTATGCGTTGCATTTCATTTTTGATAACTTCCATTTTTCCTAGATTCACTCTTCCTACATTCTACGTTACAATTATTATTGGACGTTTGCAGCTGTTTCTTCTCATTTTGAGCCGTACCACATCAGCAAAGGAAGGTCCTGAAAGCTTGACTCCATTCACGCCATTAAGGTCAACTCTACTCCGAGAAGGCAGCTCTTCCCCAGTCGTATTTTGAGTGCCTTCCAACGTGAGGGGCTCATCTTCCAGCACCATATCAAGAAATGTTCCACTGCTATTCTGAAGGTTTTCACTGGCCAGTTTCTTCATAAGTTTACTGCTAGGTCCTTCTTCCTAGTCTGTCTTAGTCTGGAAGCTCTGCTGAAACCTGTCCACCCTGGGTGACCCTGCTGGTATTTGAAATACGGTGGCATAGCTTAAAATGCCATCTGGGTTCTCCTTGCCTCTTATTGTTAAATGTAGGAGGAAAGAGATGGACTTAAAAGTGAACTCTGCAAAAGCAAAACAGAACTTAAAGATTTGGAGAATTCTGTTGTACAAACTATGGACATATGTCCTAGAATTTTCACCAAAGATGTGGCTACACCATCTTTGGTTAGAGAGATTAAGTCTGTGACTGATGGATCTAATCAGCTATCACAGCAAAAACAAAACCAAAACCATCAGCTCAGACTGAAGGGGACAGAGAAAGAACAAAAGAAAAGAACGCTGTCTGCCGCTTGGAATTCTACAAGCAGGAAACGGGCAAAGGAGCCACATCTGTTGTCCTCCGAGAAAAGAGAAGGACCAACGCTGGAGAAGCTCAGAGATCAGCAGAACTGTTGGAAGGAGTAGGGGAAGCAGGGCCTTCTTGGTTTCCAAGGGTGGGGCCAAGGTCTCCTGGATCTCAAAGGGTGAGGCTACAGCCTCCTAGGTTTCAAAGAGCTGGATCTTCACAGACTCAATTCTAGAGTGTGGGGCTGCCATTAAGGTGTGTGGGGTGAGGGGGCTACCACCCAAGGGTGACACAGTGGGGCTGCTATGCCCAAGAAGAAGAATTGGGCGGGCTGAGGGGGTTGGGGTCACCACTCAGATGGACTAGGAAAGTGGGGCCACAAAAGCCATCCCAGAGGTCCTGGAAGGCAGTGTCTGGAGTCAGTCTCTTTTGACCGAAGATATAAAAGAGATTAAAGCAATGAGCAGAGCAGAGACGAAGGAAGAGAGATGCCGAGCCACCTGAAGATCGCCTGGGAGCAGAAGCTCAGAAGAGAGAGAGAGACTGCGAGAGACAGAAAGCCTTCCCCTAGTGCCAGCTCCCTGAATGCAGACTCCTAGCCTCCTAAACGGTGAGAAAATAAACTTCTGTTCGTTAAAGCCACCCACGTGCCGTATTTCTGTTATAGCAGCACTAGATGACTAAGACACTGCTGAAGTTTTTTTTTTTTTAATGGTGGTACAATTTCCATGTTGTGAAATGTGCAGATCATTCTGCCAAGTTGAGAGGTCCGTTAGTATCCCCCTCAAAAAAGAAAAGTGCTTTTATTTTTCTTTGCGAACACCTTGAACTTCATTTTGAGAAAATAAAAGGAAAAAAAAATTAAAAGATTTAGACACAAGAAGACAAAGCTGCTACCTCTCTAAGGCCAATCTGCACGGTGCCATCTGTCCCATACATTATGGACACGTATATTTTGATTCGACAACCTGAGATGATGCACATGGACTCCACTCGGCAGTGGGAAGTTCTGGCCATGGTACCCCCTGGCTCAGACGACACTGACTGAGAACCCAGTGGCGGGCTGAGATCCAATGGAGAGCAGCGAAGCAAGGCCTGCTCAGGGTGCTGAAGTCTGAAGCTTCTAACATCTTGGTAATGTCTGACAGGACAATACAGAGACTGATTGAATTTAGACTTGGAGAAGTATGTCTGTTACAATTTTAAGGGAACTCATAATGCAATTGGAATAGTATGTATCTCATAGTATGTAACACTGAGTCCAGGGGTGGTACAGACTACTACTTAAGCATGAGTGCTCGCTGAAAGGTTGGTGGTTCAAAACCACCCAGAGGTGCCTTGGAAGAAAGGCCTGGTGATCTGCTTCTGAAAAGTCACAGCCTTGGAAACCCTATGGAGCATTTCTACCCTGCACACATGGCGTCCCTATGAGTCAGAATCCACTCGAGGTAACTAACTAACAATAACAACAATGTATCATTTGCAAGTAAGTCAAGAGAATAAACAGTGGAAGGTGGTACCATTACTGTGATGGCGGGAATGTCATGGATTGAGTTGTGTCCCCCAAAAAGATATACTGAAAACCTAACCCCTGTACCTCTGAACATGACCTTGTTTGAAAACAGGGCCCTTGACGACGTTATCAGCTAAGTTCACGTGAGGTCGTACTGAAGCGGGGGGGCCCTGAGCTCATCTGAGGGGTGAGCTTACAGAAGAGAAGAAGAGACACAGACTCAGACTGAGGGGCAGGACGGTGTGGGAAGATGTATCCACAAGCCAAGGAATGCCTGGGGCTTCCAGAAGCTGGAGAGACAAGGAAGGACCCTCCTCTAGAGCCTTCAGAGGGAGTGCAGGCCTGCTGACACCCTGAATTGCGACTCCCAGGCTCCAGGGCTATAAGAGAATGCATTTCGGCTCTTTGAAGCTTCTCAACTCATGGTACTGGGAACCCACCCCAAGGCATGCTGGGAACATGGCCAGTGACTCTCTCTGAAGGTCAGGGAGGGAATCAAACGTTTGGTTTGGATGCAAGAGGGCAGGCGTTGAAAAGGCAATGGGAGACATGGACCGAGAGCCCCGTCTGTATACCTCGGTTTGTATCACATCATCCACTACACGCGTGTATGGATTCAATTATGTGACAGGTGAGTGGGGTTCAAAGCTATTTCTGAGAAAAAAATGGAAAGTAAAATTTTAAAATGAGAAGAAATCAGAAGAAACAAATCTGAGAACTCATCATTTGCAGGTGAGTTTTCACCGTTTGATAAATGGTAGCAGCACCGTGAAATCCAAAGTTCACCACCCTGAGACTGGGTCTTGCAAATGGACAAAAGCAAAAACATGGCTCAGGCGAGGTCAAAGGGAAACCACCCCAACAGCCATGTCCCCACCGTCAAGCGCAGAGGGACATTCAGCCTCCCAGCACCACCTGTGCCTGGCCTGCGTGCGGCTCAGGTGCGGGGACGGTCACACACAGGAAGCTTTGTTCCTGCAGGTGTGACTGATCCCTCGCCTTCAGACCACAGTGCGATTTCTCCTGCAGTCTTCTGGGTAGACACACAGCTGGGTTCTACTGCGACGGATAACTCACTGCAGCAAGCTGATCCTGTGAATTTCCTAGGGAAAGCCAGCGTGCTGTGAGGGCGCGTGGCTCCCACCCCGGCAGGCTCACCCCTGCCTCTTGGCTGCATTGTGAGGCTCTGGCAGCTCACACAAACAATGTGTGGTGGTGAAGAGCTGGAGTTAAAACCACAGTGCACAGGTCAGACATGGGACACGGACTGCTTCCTCAGGGGTAGTCTCACCCACGAATACGCTCTCTAGCTGAAAACAGACCGGAGCCCAGAGGTCTCAGATCAACAAGTACGTCCCGCACGGGCCAGCCTCCCACAGGCGCCTTGCTTGCGCTAGAAACGCGAGACTGTCTTTGGAAATGAGATGGTGCCCAGGCTGGGCTGGAAACCATGTCTCCATGGAGAAAGAGTGGAGCAATTAAAGGGACACTGACAGAAAGGAAGGAAACCAGAGCGTCCTTTCCAAAACTAGAAGAGTGTCATTACATCAGTTTGTTTACAGATCTGCTGCAGAATAGCCAAGTGCGTAGTTTAGCATGAAGAAGCTCGGTCAATCCCATTCGTCTGAGGAAATCCAAGTCGGGTACTTGGACGTTCAATCCTATGGTTATGAAAACAGTTGGGCTCTTGTGTTGACAGACCAAAAAACTGGTTGCTGTTGAGTCTGCTCTGACTCGTGGTGACCCCATGTGTGCAGAGTAGAACTGTGGGGTTTTCAAGGCTGTGATCTTTCAGAAGCAGATTGCCAGGCCTTTCTTTCAAGGCATCTCTGGGTGGGTTTGAACCTCTAAGCTTTTGGTTAGTAGCTGAGCGCTTAGCTGTTTGCACCACCCCACCAGGGACTCCTGGGACGTAGTAGTGACCCAAAATAGATGTGTGATATTGACAAAGTGCACGTTCATTCCAGACCAGGGCCGAGGGAGCTGGCTGCTAAACGCCTCGCCCCAATTCTGTTATCTGTGAGTCAGGGACTTCTGGGGGACCTGAATTTACATTTTGAGACTTTAAAAAAAATTAGTTGATTTTTTATCTTTTATAATGAATTTATTATGCGCTTTTCATGAAACTTTATTATTTTAAAAAACAGAAGCTTTTTGTATAAAAATTACTGGCTTAAGTTGTATTGTTTTTGTTCGTTGTTGCCCAGTCACGCGTGCAGAGTAGAAAGAACTGTGCTCCAGAGGGTTTTCAAGGCTGTGGCCTTCTGGAAGCAGATCGCCAGTCTTGTCTTCCGAGGCACCTTTGGGTGAGTTTGAGTCACCAACCTTTTGGTTAGCAGTTGAGCACTTATCTGTTTGCGCCACACGGGGACTCCTGCGGAGGTTTATTTATACAGTGTCAGCCTTTGTCTTTCCCTTTCCAGTACAAGGAGACACGTTCTCACTGCCGCGCCTCCATCCCACGCAAACTTTTCCCCACACCTGCCTGTAAGTGGAGTTTGCTTTCTGCCCTGTCACCTGGCATACTCGCTGTTGCCACCTAAGGAAAATCAATACAGGAGAAAGTGAAGTTGGAGGGGTGGTTTCCTCATAAATGTACCTAGAGAAGAGATGATGGAATAATAATTCATATTTTGGGCCCAGTTAGTGAAACAGCCCTGGAGGCGCAGTGGTGAAATGCTCAGCTGCTAACTGAAAGGTCAGCAGTTCAAACCCACCATCCACTCCACAGGAGAACGATGTGGCAGTCTGCTCCTGTAAAGCCTTGGAAGCCCTATGGGGCAGCTGTACTCTGTCTTATAGGGTCACTGTGGGTCAGAATCGACTTGATAGCAACGTGCTTTTTTTAAGTGACACACGAACCCATAAACGTGCTCTGACCATTGTCCAGCATGTGACAAACTCTGAACCAAGGAAAATGGAGGTGGAGGATTAGATTGAGCGATATTCATCAATGCCGTGTTGGGATTTCAAACGTAAGTAACTTTAAGGGGTGTGAAGTATTTGGGGACCACAAGACTGAATAATCAAACTTTGAAGCACCCAACAAACATTTGAAATCTTTATCTGCCTAGTTTTATGTTTATTGTTTCCAATGTATAGAAAACTAATATATGAAGGAAAAGGAATGCAGAATAAAAATAACTCCCTTGTCTAATTTTTTTGGTCCCTTTGTGTATGTGTATGTATGTGTGTCATGGGTGTGTATATATATGTGTGCATGTGACTGTGTATGTATGTGTATGTGAGTGTATGTGTATGTATGTGCATATGTGAGTGTGTGTATGTATATGTGTGTGAGTGTATGTGTATGTGAGTGTGTATGTATGTGTGTACATGAGTGTGTGTCTGTATGTGTGTGTATGTGTGTGTTTGCGTGTGTGTATGTGTGTGAGTGTGTGTATGTGAGTGTGTGTATGTATGTGCATATGTGGTTTGTACGTGAGTGTTTGTGCACATATGTAAGCGTGTGTGCATGTGTGTGTGTGTGTACACAATAGAAAGAGCTCCAGGGCCACAGGAGACTTTCGCTTTTGACCTGGAGCCTCACCTCTGACTCGGGGACAGGGCCCTTGCATACATGCCAAAGAAAGAGCATCTGTTTCCTGGTAGAAGGCTTTTTTCATTTGCGTGGGGGAGGGACAGGTGGGCACTAAACAATTACAGAAGCATTTAGTTGATCATTTATGAGAACAACTAGAAATAAAACTGAATCGACTTATTCTCACAGTTTAACTCACAGCAGTCTAGCAAGAACGATGGAAGCTACACAGAGGTGCCCAGTAAGGCTGCTGCTAAGGTGAAGGATGTGAGAAAAACCAAGAGGGAGACAGACCGAGCAGACTCCCAACACTGAGCCCTACGCGTGTGTGGGCCACAGCTCGCACCATGCTTCACGAACACTTGCTGAATTTGAAAGGTGTGTTCTAACTGCGGTGCTGGTGAAGAACATTGAGTACACTGGGGAATGCCACAAGAAGGAACAAGTCAGTCTTAGAAGAAATGCAACCAGAATGTGCCTTAGAAGCAAGGGTGGCGAGACTCTGGCTTGCTTACCTTGGACATGTCATCAGGAGGAGCCACTTGCTAGAAGAGGACATCATGGTTGGTAAAGCAGAGGGTCAGCAAAAAAGAGATGGACTGACACAGTGGCCACAGCAACGGGCTCAAACCTACCAACGGTCACGAAGATGGTGCAGGACGGGGCCAGGTTTCATTCTGTCACGTAGAAGGTCGCCGTGACTCAGAGCTCACTCGACAGCAACTAACAGCAGCAACAACTTTGAATCATGGCAGCGTCACCAGGGAGGAGGACTGGAACCGCCCCGTATCATGCACAGCCGACGTATCCGGCTCTCTCCAAGAGTAAGTTCTCATTTACTGAACACTGAGCTTATACGTTGTTTTCCAAGCCACAGATTTCCCTGCAAACGTTGCTCAACAGGTGAGTCGTAGGGCCTGTGGGACCCAAGACATTCTCCCAGGATTGCAGGGTCTACCAAGATGGCGGACCGCAACGTTTCCATGTGCCTGTACACAACCTTGCAGAGGGCGCCTGCCTGCCTTTCACTGACACACACATCCAGCCACAGTACTGCTGTCCAGACCCTCCACCCTCTTGCAAAACCAGCCATCCCATCAGAATTTTTACAAGAGAAGCTGAGGCTGAGTCCTACAGCGACGTCCTAGAAAATGGAAGGCTCTATTTGCACTTGAGAACTGTAAGCTAGCCAGGTGCAGGAGGGCAGAGGTGTTCTGTCCGTGGACAAATCCTTGTTGCCTGCCTGCCTGCCTGCTTGCCCTGTGCTTGGACTGCTTCAGATGCCACAGGAAGGCAAAGCAGGAGGAGAGACCAGGCCCGGCCCTCTGGGGGCTGTTTACAAGCCCCTTGCTCGTCAGAAACGCGGTGAGGTGTGAGAAGGAGCAGGCCATCTGGGACAGGCGGGAGATTGTTCCCTGTGGAGGGAACAGCAAGTGCAAGGTCCTGAGGCTGGGAGCCTGCTGGGCCTCCTCGTGAGGCTGCTTCAGGCTAGGGAAGGGGCTCCTGCAACTGGGATCCAAGGGGCAGCAGTGCGGACAGTTTGCGAGAGATCTAGGATACTCCCCAAAATTAGAGAGCCCAGCATTTGGGGATTTCGTTGTGGCTAGGGTTAAATCACAGGCACCCTGAGGCTCAGTGGTTAAAGCGCTTGGCTGCTAACTGAAAGGTTGTTGGTTCAAACCCATCAGCCACTCCATGGAAGAAAGATGCGGCAGTCTGCTTCCGTAAAGACAACAGCCTTGCAAACCCTATGGGGAAGTTCTACTGTCCTACAGGGTTGCTATGAGTTGGAATCAACTTGCCCGCAATGAGTTTTTTTTTAGTGGAGGGTTAAATCATGCCCTCTGAACGTAACACGCATACAGAGGACATTCTAGTATAACATGAGCTGTGACTCCACGTCCAAAACCCATTCTTAAAAAAATAAGTCCCACCATGATTTCCTATCACCAAAGAAAGAAGTCTGCAAAAGCTGTTTCTAAAGGGCTCCATTGCCTCCAGCAAGGATTAACTCAGTTCAACTACATGTCTTTTTTCCTCATTTTAAACTTTCTATGCAGTTCAGACACAAGAAAAGGATTAAACAGAGATGGTTAGGAATGTTTCTTTAGGCACTTTAATTTTAAGATCCATAAAATATCTGCAGCTTATCAAAGGGATGTAAAACGTGTCTGTATAAATCTCCCCGCAGACGGAACCAAGAGCCTGTGTGTTCAACAGAGTGATGGTGTTAGGAAAGGCCCCGCCCACTGCAGAGGGACACCTCTGTCGTTACCACACTTTCTGAGGCGCCTATCAATGACAGACACACTTTCCAACTACTAAGTGACAGGAAAAAAAGAGTTCAAGCAAACACGGTTAAACGCAGGAGTCAAAAACCCCTCGTGTTTAGTCACACTTCCCACCACCCGTCTGTCAGCGCATCACACTGCGGGGGCTGGAAGCTAGGCCACCCGCATTTCAGATACCAGCAGGGTCACCCGTGGTGGACAGGTTTCAGCAGAGCTTCCAGACTAAGACAGACTAGGAAGAAAGGCCTGGCGATCTACTTCGAAAAATGAGGCAATGAAAACCCAATGGATCACAACAGAACGTTGTCTGCCAGACTCGGATACGCCAGTACTCATGAGGATGGTGCAGGACCAGGCAACGTTCATCTGTTCTACACGGGCCGCCCTGAGTCAGAGCCAACTCAACGGTGGCTTACAGCAGCAGCAACAACTGCATACATAAGCATCACTTCGTGTTTTGGGATCTGCTGAAAACTGCTTTTTATTTTAATCACTGCCTAGCTGCCCACTAATGATGAAATTATATAGCCTTGCTTTTCTGAGAGTGAAAACATTTCTTGAGTTATCACTACCTCCCTGATAGGAGCTAAGCCAATGCTTGTCAGTGTAAATGCAGCTGCAAATTAAGGATTGTTTGGGGCCAGGAAAGCAATAATAAGGGGACTACTGCTATTAGTACCACAAATATAATGGTAACAATGATGTGGGGGGTGGGTTTGCTTATTCCCGTGCTTTCAGGCACCATTCCAGCTGATAAGTCCTATGTGTTCATGCCTCATCTACTACCAACATGGCGTGATTTCTCGTCAATGATGAATGCCGTTGCTTCTTCAGCAAGAAGACCCAGCAGAGGCCGGGCCAGATAAGGGTGGTACAGCAGGAGGTGCATCCTCCCAGCCGTCTGTCCCCTTGTTCCAGCAGAGCTGTGCCTGAGCCGCCACCTCCTGAGCTCGACTCAGCCCTCACCCACCCGTCCAGCATCCAGGCAACTTCCCGCCTGGGGCTGGGGAAGATGTGCAAGACGGCTTCTCTGGCCCAGGGGTGGTGCCGACTGTGCACAGAGCAAACGGCCCAGAACAGAGGTGAGCGCCATCCAAAGGTTCTCCTTCTCCTCTTTTTTTTTTCTCACAAATGTAGTATAAGGAATCCTCTTACATCCAGGGAAGAAACTGTTCTTTCTAACACCTCACTCATTAACTTTTATTTTCAAAAGTTTGCTCTGCAATACTGCCTCTTTCATACGCTTTACAAGAAATTTAAGAAAAACGTAAGGTTTAACAATAAGATAGACTGAAAACCAGAAACCTCTAAAAATCCATTCATCACTGTCACAAAAAATAAGGTCCCATTCTGAGATGTACTTGTAAATTATATTTTATAGCACCAAGGGCCTTGATTTGATTTCAACTGAAGTTCTGTTTTAATAAACTCTTAAAATATGGAGGGTGAGCACGTGTTTCCCCAAGTGTTTAGAAGAAGACGGATTCTGTCGCCTTCTAACTGCTGATCACAAGTGAGTCCTTGCAAGGAGCTGCCGCCTGCCCACCACATGGAGCCAGCTAGTGACTTCCTGCAGAATTGGGGGCACCACTGCCCACTCCTTCAGCCGTCAGAGGAAGCACCAGGACCAGCTGCCCGCCCTCGCAACTCTCTACTCTGCTTCTTTCTCTTCTCATTCCACTGGCCTGACCCAATCTCCCATCACCAACAAACTCTACTGTGAACACAGGTCTATGCTTCTGAGCCAACCCCACAGTTTACATACATCAATTCTTCTTTTTCATTCTTTTCCCTTGTGCAACTTTCACATGTGTATGCGGCAACTGAAAAGACCATGGCTTGGTCTGTGGTGTTCCCAAAGAATGCTGAAGAGACTGTAGACTGCCAGGAGAATGAACAAATGAGAAATACAACCAGAATGCTCCCTGGAAGAGAGGGTGGTAAGACTTTTCTTACCTACTTTGGACACATCATAAAGAAGGACCAACTGCTAGAAAAGGACACCATGTCTGGTACAGTGGAGAGTCAACGGAAATGAGGAAAGCCCTCAGTGAGACGGACTGACACAAGAGATGTAACGATGGGCTCGATCATCCCAGCGACATGAAGATGGCGCAGGACTGGCCAACGCTTCGTTCTGTTGTACTCAGGGTCATCACGAGTCAGAGCCAACTCAATGGCAACTAACAACAACCCACCCTGCAGAGAGTTAGAGACCATAGACGCCGCCGCCAACAGCCACGGCGACAGCAACACTCTATGCTGAAGCTCTGCAATGAGCTGGAGAAACACAGCGAAGGGACAATCGATGACGACCAGTGACCCGTTGGTGAATATCTCCAGAAAATGAACCCATGAGTCAGCCAGAGGTTTGAATCACCCAAATACATGTACTGATTTCCTCTTCTAAGACCCAAACAAACCACCAATGCAAAAAAAAAAAAAAAGCTACATTGACAGCAGAAAGAATCCAGATACCTATGTGGTGCTGGTGGTTGATGTTGCTTTTCCTAAGGGCTGTGATTCCACGCATTCGAGGGCCCCCCACTCATGAAGTCTCTGGTTGGCCCCTCATTCGAGTTTACTAGGGATCATGACAAGAATCCAAATAGAATAGGGAACTGGACCATTATGCAATCTAGTGATTTCTTTGCAAATTTTGAAACAGAATTGAGGAACAAAAGTGGACGGAATCTTGTCTTCTAGAAAATGCCTTCAGTGGCTGATGTACCTACAGATCCTTTGGTCACAGTCTGGTCATAGACTTGGACTTGTTCCTGGACACTTAGCAGATTTTCTGCGTTACAAGGATAGTTCCCAACTTTAATTGATTTTTCAATGCAGAGGTTAATTTAAGTATTGTCAGATAAATACAATAAGAAACATCTGTCTTGTTCATTTTTCTGTCCTATGGAATGGATACCAGATTGCAGAAATACACTTGCCAGAATTTGGGCCACTCACAAAAGGTTGAGAGAGGCCTGGCCGCATGCTGAAATTGGCTTAAGCAACAATTTTTCCTTTTTCTTCTTTATATCTCAATAGGCTACCAAGAGCCAAAAACGGTGGACGTAGCTGACAGTTGGGTGGATGAGACATGAAACTGCGGCTGAATCGAAACAAAGAGTGACCTGTACCGAATGCCTCGACTCTCGGAAACGTTGCTAGGGTGACGGGCCACGCCCTTGGAGCCCTGTGGTTCTGTTCTATTACAATGAGTTTGGTTCCACCTGGATTTGTCAATTCAGCCAGGTCTCCACAAAGGACATGCACATGGACACAAACCCACGGCAATCATTTTCTCCTTCTCAAAATCAAGGTTGTTTCTTCCTCACATCACCTCGACCCTCATTCACGTTTTGACTGACTTTCTTTGTTTGAGTCACAAATAGAAGGATTAAGAAGAAAAGGGCACTCCAGACTTCAAAGTTGCTCTCATGCAGAGACCTGAAGAACACCCAGAGCCTACACACTTTCCCAGCACACTGCTCCCCCCTCGGTCCACACGTCCTCCTCCCAGCCACTGCAGGAAGACAATGAATGAGGACAGACACCAAACAAAGACGAACTCTGGTTTTCCCCAACAGAAATCCACACGACCATTTCTTCACCTGCTGACTGGCTCTGACAACCTACTTCTGCTTTCCTCTCTGTCTAGCACCCTGTCCTAATGTTCTGCGTGTCCTCATTGGAAAGCACCATTCAGGCCTCTGTCCTCCACGGTGCCCCAGGCCAAGGCTCTCCACTGAGGAATTCTGGCCCCTTCTTCTAAGTTTTCACCCTCCTCCCCCAAAAAAGAATGTAGAGCTAACGATAACAGGAAAATTCATCCATTTTAATACTCCTGGCGCCAGAAATATTAAGAAAAACATATTTACTTAGTGTCTAACCCAATGGCACTCATTTTTCTTAAGTGAAGGTCCTGACAAAATGGCGTTTGTTAAGTTCCACATGGTGACAAGGGAGGTTCTTAGCAGTGAACATCAAAAGTCAAAGGAGTGCTGTGTTTACGCTTCCTATTTTTATCATAAAGTTATCAATAACGTCTCTCAGGGACAGCCCTATTTCTTTTGGAACTAAAGTTTGTGGTCATGGTTATCCACTCGGCCATCAGTGAAAGGGTGTCCAGTGGTCTGTGTCCAGCCGGCATGTGGCCGGTGAGTGCAGGGATATGTGCAGGTGAAAGAGCCGCTCCGAGGCTGGACAGGTCCCCGTGGGCTTCCCCTCAGTGCTCAGCCAGGCAGCCCTTGCAGAAACACTGTGGCCCTTGAGTCACCTGGGCTGTGTCCACACCCACGGAAGGGAACAATCATGGCCCCATGGGGTGTGGACCGCAAAGAGGCTGGCTTTGCACAATTTTGTGTGGAAGATGCAGTTTTTAAATGAAGGTGACTGCAGTGGCTATTCGCAAGTTAAGCTTAATGTAGGGATTTGATGGGATGGTGGGTGCTTTGAAAGGTTCCAAGTCTGGTGGAGCCAGGTGACAGCATTTCTTGCAAAGAAAAACGCCTGTCAAATCTTGTACAGCTCAGCTGTGTGCTCTTCTGTGGCAGAATGAGACCTGTGGGAAACCCACTCATAAGATAACGTGCTCTGAAGATGCACGATGCTCATTCCTTCAAAACATCCTCGATGTTGCATCCTAAGAAGCTGCGAGTAAAAGCAGGATTCCATTCCATTAACGCACTCTCCCTGCCGCTGGCACTGTGATAAGGTGGTAAGAATCCAGGCTTCCAACTGTTCCATTCATTCCATAACCCACTTCAGACAAAAACTTCTTCTCTCCCACACTCAGGCCACTGACCAGCTACCCAGAGTTCACTGTTCCTCCGACATGGAACAGTCCCTGGATTTTCCAGTTTCCTGCCTGGTGATTTTTGTTCAGAGTTTGCTTTTGCTTTTCGAGGTATAATTAACACGCCTGTGTCTCCATCCTTGGCCTGTTAAAGTCACTAAGTGATGGAGGCTACACCGTTCCCCGTTGGACAAGACTTGAAGAGTAAAAACGACATTTCCACAGCCCCGTGCACCTCAGAGGTGTGAGCTGGGGTTGCAGGTATGTGCATAGGGAAGCTGGGCCAGCAGCAGGGAGGTGGGGCCACATTCCTGCTGCCCTTGCTGCTAGCAAATGATGTCATGGCGGCCAAGCCCAGTGCCCCAGCTCTCACCGCCATGAAGGTGGCGAGATCAGCTGTCCTTGACTCTGAATCTCAACCACAGACCTGTGCCCTTGGATGCAAAAGTTGCACAATGGTTAAGCACTCGACTACCAGCCGAAAGGCTGGTGGTTCGAACCCACTCAGAGGCACCTTGGAAGACAAGCCTGGAAATCTGCTTCTGAAAGGTTACAGCCTTGAAAACCCTATGGAGCATTTCTACTCTGCACACACTGGTCAGAATCGACTCGACGGCAGCTAACAATGACTCGGCTTCTTTTTCCTCATTCCTTCCAAGGACTTTGTAGGTGGAATCCTGTGTGTTGAATTCCTTTCTGCTTGAAATACCTGCAGCGTTTTCTAGTCTTGAAGTCCTGTCTGTCACAGACATGGATACATAAACCTCCCCAGAAACATAATTATTAAACACACGATTGGCTAGTTACGTAACTGATCTCAATAACAGCATCCATAGTCAGGGAAAAGGCAGCAAACATTTTGGAAAAGGCTAATTGTAACCTGTTACAACTATATGTCTTCACAGAAAAACTCATGCCTAAGAAATAGGTTCTGGGATATAAGAATTGTCCTATTCTGCTTGTAGAGATGCTGGGTTGTCATGATTAAATTTGGTGTTATTCCCTAGCTGACAAATGACTCCCCTGAACTTTGGTGTAACTGCATTTGAAACACTGAACTACATATTCTGTTGAAAACTCCAACGGTAAGAGTCTTTGTAAAGCAGAGACCTTAGTTTTTGGAAACGGCTATGTCTTCATCAGTCAGACACAACAGACTTCCCATTCCTGCTGTCTCATTGCCAACATTCAGTTGTATGTAAAACTGCTTTTAAATTAGAAGAGTCTAAATAGTGAGTAAAATATTTGTATTTATTTTATACACGTCCTGGAATGGTTTGAAGTAAAAGTCCTCGAGGAGTCTAACCAACTACCTGGTTTTCTCAAGCAGGATACTCCGTTCAGCAACAAGATTGACGCTTTGCAAGACTACCTGCAGACGGATGGATGTGCCAGATGACTGCCTCCAAGTACAAAGTTTGTTTGTGTTTTTGCTTTTTCACACAAAACATCGATTAAATAAAAGTTCCGAAGATGAAAATGCTGACGGGGGAGGTGGGTAGCCACACTCAGCACCCAAGAGCCACTGAAGGCACTCCCTGCCCAGAGCTTAATGCACTAAGATGGTTTCCTTTTTCTTTCCTATACCCTCTACCATGCACAGAAACACAAGTGTTTGCTTTATTCCTCATAGGGTACTGTACGAACGCCATGATTGTTGTTGTTATTAGGTGCTATTGAGTCACTTCTGACACATAGCGACCCTAAGTACAGCAGAAAGAAACACTGCCCGGTCCTGTGCCGTCCTCACAATCATTGTTATGCTTGAGCCCATGGTTGCAGCCACTGTGTCAATCCATCTCGTTGAGGGTTTTCCTCTTTTTCGCTGACCCTCTACCTTACCAAGCATGATGTCCTTCTCCAGGGACTCATCCCTCCTGATAACACATCCAAAGTACTTGAGACATAGTCTCACCATCCTTGCTTCTAAGGAGCATTCTGGTTGTACTTCTTCCAAGACAGAGTTGTTCGTCCTTCTGGCAGTCCATGGTATATTCAATATTTCTTCACCAACACCATAATTCAAAAGCATCAATGTTTCTTTGGTCTTCCTTATTCCTCATTGTTGTTATTAGCTGACATCAAGTCAGCTCCGAATCATGGCAACCTTACGTACAACAGAACAAAATGCCGTCTGGTCTTGCACCATCTTCATATTCATTGGTATGCTCTCGAGTCCACTGTAGACGCTACTGTGTCAGTCCATCTCATTGACGGTTTCCCTCATTTTGGCTGACCCTCTGCTTTACCAAACATGGTGTCCTTTCCTAGAGAGTGGTCTTTCCTGATGACTTGTCCAAAGCAAGGGAGTCAAAGTCTCACCATCCTTGCTTCTAAGGAGCATTCTGGTTGTATTTCTTCTAAGACTGATTTGTTCATTCTGCTGGCTGTCCATGGTATATGGGATGTCCTTCCCAACACCATAATTCAAAGGTGTCAATTCTTCTTCAGTCTTCCTTATTCACTGTCCAGCTTTCACATGCACACGAGGCAATTGAAAACACCATGGCTTGGGTCAGGCTCACCTTAGTCCTTAAAGTGACTTCTTTGCTTTTTGACACTGTAAAGAGGTCTTTTGCAGCAAATTTGCCCAATGTGATGTGTGATTTGATTTCCTGACTGCTGCTTCCATGGACATTGTTGATCCAAGTAGAATGAAATCCTTGACAACTTCAGGAGACTGTGCTTTTGTGGGGGGGATTGTATATTTACTCCTTTAACGATGATTTATTCTAACCACCTCACTGGCTTCAAGAGCGTCACCTAATCATCTTCAAAAGGCGTGACCTGTGCTGCTACGTCACTCTCAAACAAGCATCTGAACTCGGCGTCTGAAAGTAACACATCCTTGAGCCAAGTATGCTACAGTACATTTTATAAAACCACAATAAACTCATGTCGAAATAATGCTTAGAGACTGACTCAAAGCCACACATTTTTAAGAGAGGCCAGGGAAATCGCAAGTGAAGCTCACAGCTCCTCAGCAGTTCCGCTGTGCCCAGGAATCAAAGCTGGAGACAATCGGTTCTAACGTGGCCCGGTTCCGCCATACTAAGTCTACCTAGAGGAAACTTTCCAAAATAATTACAATACTTTAGACGTCTGCCAGCTTTTAGTCTAGTAGCAGAGTCCTTAGAGAATCAAGGACATGTATGATGCAAAAACCTGTAATTCCCCTTTCAATCCCAGGATTCCGCTTGTAGATCAATGTATTCCGGGCAGTTCTGACACGGTGTTGACTAATGATTCCCCTCGTTCAGGGCTAGCTCTCTGATATGTCCATTAAAGCCCTGATTTGGGCAGAAAGTGGAAGGATTCCCCTACTCTTAAATCTGCTGACTTCCTGGTAGAATGTCCCCATAAACATGGCTATGGCCATGCTCAGTTTAACTGTACCCAGGACGTAATGTGCGATTTTTTCCACGGGTCAAGACTTGTGCAAAGCAATTTATAGACATGGTCTTATGTAAATCTCACAACAACTGTATAATGCAGGTCGTACGTATTCTCTTTTGACTGAAGAACAAACAGAAGCTCAGAAGGTTATGTACCTGGGTAAAGGTCCCACAGCTGGAAAGTGGCAGGGCCAGGCTTCAAAGACGCCGCTGCCAGACTGAAACGCCCACGTTCGTGACCACCGTGCTCTCCAGACAGAAATCCCACAGAGGCAGCACTCAGGGCCCTGAGAACACGCCTCCCCCAGGTGCCGCCCCACCTCCGCCTGTATGACAGCTCTCACACCCTCGGCGGCCCCTGGACCCCACCCAGGAAGGCAGCGACTTTTCGCGTCTGCTTAGACGGCAAGTGGTCATACTTTGCGTGGTGACAGCTTCTAGGTGGTCTTCCATTTGGGGTTAATTCTTGAATTATTGTTGTATTTGTCACGTTTTGTTTTTTGATCCCTGTCTTGGTTATCTGGTGCTGCTCTGACCACAAGCGGGTGGCCTTCACAAATAGAAATTTCTCTTCTCGCCTTTTAGGGGGCTAGAAGTCCAAATTCAGGGCACCAGCTCTCTGTCGGCTCCGGGGGAACACCCTTGTCTCGGCTTCTCTGGCCCTGACTTTCTTCTGTTCCTCGTGATCTCCACGTGGCATCTACCCGCCCCCATTTTCCCTTGATTCCCTCTGTGCCTCATCTTCCCTTTTTGTATCTCAGAAGTGACGGGCTTAAGACACACCTTGCACTGATATGTGCTCATTAACATAACAAAGAAAACCCTACTTCAAAGTGGTATTATATCCACAGGAATAAAAAAAAACAAAACTCATAGCGACCCTGTGGGACAGAGTAGAACTACTCCATAGGGTTTCCAAGGAACAGTTGGTGGATTCGAACTGCCAACCTTTGGGTTAGCAGCCAAGTTCTTAATAACTGGGCCACCAGGGTTCCATCCACAGGAATCGGGGTTAGGATTTACAACACATACTTTTGGGGAACACTTTTCAATCCATAGCACTTCCCTTCCTTGGGTTTAAATCCATGAGCACAAGGATCAAATCGTCTATTTCCATGCCCTTTCCAGAATTTACTCCATGGGAGATGCTCAGCGTGTGTCTGTGGCCAGTCCACAGGACAAACAGCTTCATCCTGGGCTTCCTGTTCAGGCGAACATGAGGTGTGTGGATTTGTCCCCCAAAGTGAAGAAGGGGGAGATGCGTACCAAAACCTCTACAGGGGGGCATATCTAATGTAGTTCGTGAAAGTTTCAAACATCAAAAGATTTCACGCACACAGACGTCTCGAAGTTCAAATGGTTATCTGGATATAGCACATTTTCCAAAGTTAACTTCCCAGATTATCTACACTTGTACTTATTCCCAGCAGGATAATTTATACAAAAATGCTAACTATCAAAAGAAGAAAAATAAAGTCATTCTAACTCATGTTTTCACAAGAGAAGGAGTCAGATTTATCTGGTTTTTAATCAAAACTTTTATATTAAACAGAGAATAAACTCCTCGTGGTTTGGAACTGGAGACATAAATGGGCATGAGGAGCTGTTCCAACAGTGGAGCCTGAACGGATACATAGGCTGTTCTGCACCCCAGGGCCCCAGGAGGAAGGGGCTGCACTCACGAAGATTTCCCCATGTGCTGCTAGACCATCTCCAGGGAAGGTAGGATGGCCTCCTCCTCCTTGGATAATAGAGTCAGCAGATTTGCACCTTGTTGAGCAGCTTTAGGGTATCCTTGGGTGGTGCAAATGGCTAGTGCTTGGCTGCTAACTGAAAGGCTGGAGGTTCAAGTCCCGTCAGTGGTGCCTTCGAAGAAAGTTCTGGTGATCTACTCCTGAAAAATCAGCTACTGAGAACCCTATGGAGCCCAGTTCTACTCTGACACACAAGGGTCCACCATGAGTGGGAATCAACTCAACAGTAACTGGTCTGGGAACTTTAGGCAAAAGGTGTTGAATTAATGATTGATGTTACTGTCTACTGAGTTATTTGAGGAGGAACCACAGTGTTCTGTCTTTAGCTCTCTCATCTTCAAACCCCACCACAATGGCATGGATGAGCAAAGACATCTGTGGTCTGCCTACCCAAGTTGGGAATAGCACGCAAGTCAGGACAGTTTGTAACAGGCTAGGCAGAGGAATAAAAAAAATGATCAAAAATTATCTCGACGGCTGGGGCATCGAGCCAACCCCAACAGGATGAAATATGGCCAAGAAAGTTGAAGTTGCATTTAAACTGTGCGAGTCTGGGATGGGGCAGATGCATCTTCACAGCTGTTCGTGTAAGAGATACGTGAAGATTTTAGTTGACTGTAAAGTTAATTTAAGCCAGGAGTGTGATATGACTACTTAAAAACAAGCACTCTTGGGCTGCAGAGTCATGGCCATCCATGACCTGCACTGGGTGAGAGGGCATTCCTGCTCTTTCGTTCTGGGGACGGACTAACCCCATAGCAGAGAAAAGCGGGGGCCTGGGGCGGACGGGGACCACCCGGTGGGGAACGGTGGGAACCAGAGTCGCTGAGCTCAGAGGAGGGGCTGTTCCAGCTCTTCACAATGGCTTGTTTCAAGTACTTAAAGCTGTCCTGTGAAGGAGAGATTACAGATATTCTTCTTGTTGCTGGACGCCATCGAGTCTGAGCCAAGGCATGGTGACCCGTGTCCCACAGAACGAAACGCTGCCTGGTCCTGCACCATCCTCGTGAGCACTGGTGTGTTTGAGTCCGTTGTTGTGGTTGTTGCATGGTGCCTTCCTGCCTAGGGGTTCATCTTCCAGCCCTATATTAGACACTACTCTGTTGTGATCCATTGGGTTTTCAACGGCTGATTTTTGGAAGTAGATTATCGGACCTTTCTTCCTAGTCTGTCTTAGTCTCGAAGCTCCGGTGAAACCTGTCCATCCTGGGTGACCCTACTGGTATTGGAAATACTGGTGGCATAGTTTCCAGCATCATAGCAACACACAAGCCACCACAGTACAACAAACTGACAATCAGGTGGTGGATAAATGTTCTACAATGTGTTAAATGGTAGCAAACAGGGAAAAACGGGTAGAAGTTTTGAGGATGTAGATTTTGGCTCAAAGAAGGAATCACCTATCTATGCCTGAGCTGTCCCATACGGGAGGGGTGTTTCACAGGGCAGGGCATTCCCGCTGCAGGAGGTTTCCAGCAGCAGCTCCCAGACACATTAGGAACATCCTGGAAAAAGCCCTCCCTGGATCACGGAGTTCCCTCTCTGCAGAAGCAGATTGTTCTGCAGGCTCTTGGGCAAGGTGAATGGTATTGTACCCAGCTGGGTAATTGCTGCCTTTCAAATATACAGTAAAAGATGAAGGTCTAGACAATCTTAATGACCATCTAGAGCGGGACTGCTTTCTGATTTGGCAAGGAACCAAGAAAGTGGATAAGAAAGGGTACTCATTTCCACGTGTGGTTTTTGGTTTTGTACTTCTAAAAACAATACTTCACAAATACCCTGTCAAGGGTAACACAGTTACTAATGTCCGATACACATATATTCTGAAAGATGCGTTTTACTACCGTGTATGCAAGAATGGTGAGGCGTGGGCTTACTTACCTTGGACACAACCTCAGGACAGACTGATCGCTAGAAAAGAACATCAGGTAAAGTCGACGGTCAGTGAAAAGGAAGAAGCCCCCCATGAGACGAATTGACACAAGAGCCACAAGGATGAGCTCCAAGATGCCAAGGATTATAGTGATGGCACAGGACGGGGTAGCCTTTTGCTTTTGAGGTCGCCATGAGCTGCAGCTGACCAGACAGCAGTGAACAACAATGACAACGTAACTAAAAACAGCTTTTGGCAAGTCACTGAATTCAGGGAGCACTGGGCATTGATACAGAATGTTACTATGGGAATGCAAGGCTGTGGGCTGGCCGGGGGGACCCGTGGGTCTTGAGGCTGTACTCCCATCTCGGTGCTTACAGGGGGGAATTGGAGGTAAGCCCTGAAGGCCTAGGGCAACGAAGCTCTGCCAGAGCCCGAGGTCCAGTCCTGGGCCAGGAGGCCTCAGGAGGGGGTGGTCCCGGCCAAGGTTACTTTTAGAGTAGAGTACGATGACATGGTGTCTCCAGTGAAATGCGAAGCTGCTGTCCCAGCAACAGAGGGTATGCATTTCAAAGCTAGCGGGGCTGCTAAGAGCATGTTTGTGCTGCAAAAAAGGTGACAAAGGTTTTCATGGTGGCTCAAACGGTTGAACTCAACTACTAACCTAAAGGTCGGGGCTTTGAACTTGCTCAGAGGCTCCGAGGAAGAAAAGACCTGGTGATCTGCTGCCAGAAAGATTACTTCTAATCTGTCACGCGGGGTTGCCATGAGTCAGAATCCACTCAATGGAATGAGTTTGGTGTTTTCCGGTCCCCGCCACCAGCCAAGGCTGAGAGTTAGATCTTCACACAAGGACTTCCCTAGGTCCCTGCCGAAGTCTGCCCCAGTGACTGGGGGCTTCCTGTCCACACCTCTTCAACCTGCGCACAAAACTAGGAAAATACATAAGCCACAAGGAGCCGGCATCTGCAGAAGTGAATGCCCTGGGAAAAGGGACTTCCAGCCGAGAAACGCCACGGAGAGCAGTGTCAGCGAGCTGAAGAAAAGACCTTCCAAAGGCAGACACGTGCCGCTGCCTCTCACCTGGGACTCGGCTGGGGGCTTAGTAACCTCACAGGGAACCCTCGGAAACCCTGTTACGTGAATGAACAACAGGGAGGAAGTGAGGATTCAGCAACTGGAGTACAGCACAAACGAACCATAAGTTAGTTACATCGGGCGCACGCTGGGGCTGCCGTTGTTCGTTGATTCTGACTCGGAGTGAGCCCACTTGTGCCGAGTAGAACTGCTCCATAGAGTTTCAATGGCTGTGACCTTTTGGAAGCAGATCGCCAGGCCTGTCTTCCGAGGTGCCTCTTGGTGGGTTCCAACCACCCACCTTTCAACTCGTAGTCGAGCACCTGACCATTTGCCTCACCCAGCTACTGCTGTTCTTGGACTATTTCTCTGGCTTAAACACTCAGCTTATTTCTTACCACTGAAGCTGTGTTTATGTTCTCATAGGACATCCCCAGAGGCCCGCCCGCCCTGTGGGTTCTTTTAAACAGACCGTCACCAACTGTTAATGACATGGAGTCCCAGAAATCCAGGACGGCGCTTAGCAGCCTCCCTTTCACTTAAGGCGTCAGTGTTTGTACCTGTTTTTCAAGTTGTTGATTGGTGACAGAAGTCTTTTCTTCAGCCCCAGATGTGTACTGGGGAGGCGGTCACAGGATGGCTAACTTTGCTCTCCAGAGCGACTGGATTTTACTGTTCCGCTGTCAAGAAGGTTTTGTTTCCTCAGATAATAGCCGCCCAGCTTGTCCAGGGCACGGCACACTCACCTCCTGGCTGGGCAGCCCCCTCTTCCCAGGGGCCGAGCTAATGACAACCACACCACCACCAACGGGCAGAGCCTAACCTGTACCACGTGGCCGCCCTCGCCCCAGACGAGACCGCAGGCTCTGAGAGCACAGACTAGTCTGAGGCCCACCAGAGACGAAGCCATCAGTCCAGCATTGGATGAACAATTCACATCTGACTCCTTGCCTGGGATGGATCGGATGGAGCAGCGAGCAGAATTACCGGATTCCTAACTTTTCAGCTGTGTTGTCTTAGGGAGTACACTTTCTTCCTTTCTCGATAGTATTCTGCCCACAAACCGTAATGCGACTAACTGCCTCAGGGTGAAAACTGCCTTTTTTCAGACTCTGTTGTAGTCCTCAGGTTGACGCCAACTCACGGCAACCCCATGTGGGTCAGAGTAGAACTGGGCTCCACAGGGATTTCAATGGCTGATTTTTTGGATGTAGATCACCAGGCTTTTCTTCCGAGGTGCCTCTGGGTGGACTTCAACCTCCAACCGAGCATGTTAACTGCGGGCACCACCCAGGGTCTCCCTATAACCGTATATTCAGCCTAAAAGCTTTTTAAAGCAAGTATAACCAAACATCTCCCCCAGCCACTGCCAGGACCCATGGACTCAGGCTACTTCCCAGGGAACAAGGCAAGAGAAACAGACCATAAAGGCTGTGTTAGGGCACAGAGTGAGTGAGGCTGCTGTGTAAGTTTGCTAACTACACGCCAGTAAATGATAACGTTTCCTTTTGGGATAACTAATCCATAGCCCTTCTTTCTGTGCGATGATTAGAGAGAAGAGGCCGTTGCCTTTTATGGTCCAGAACGACGTGGGAAAAGGAGACAGCAGGAGACGGAGCAGCCAACCCAGCAGAGACCCGCGCGGCCCTTGTGCAAACACTGCGTTCCGTTAACTACGTCTGTTCGGATCCTTTACCAGAACGTGAACTAAAGTGCAGCTGCGATTCAGACCTCCCTGGACGCCCTCGCGGAATCCCAGCTTCACCTGCAGCACTCTGCACGCATGCCCACTGTCTCTGCAGAGGAAGAGCAGCAGAGGCCGGGATGAGAACCCGGCGCTTCGACGCCTCTGCTCACTGCCCACGCTGACTGTGCAGCCAGTGCTTTGCCTCCACCACAAAGTGGGGAGTCTGGGGGGTCAGCACCCCACCACAAAGTGGGGAGTCTGGGGGGTCAGCACCCCCACCACAAAGTGGGGAGTCTGGG
>NW_004443938.1:2230596-2267034 GCF_000243295.1 Trichechus manatus latirostris | reverse complement strand
CCCCACCACAAAGTGGGGAGTCTGGGGGGTCAGCATCCCCACCATAAAGCGGGAAGTCTGGTGGTCAGCGCCTCCACCATAAAGCAGGGAGTCTGGGGGGTCAGCACCCCCACCACAAAGTGGGGAGTCTGGGTGGTCAGCGCCTCCACCATAAAGTGGGGAGTCTGGGGGTTCAGTGCCTCCACCATAAAGCGGGAGTCTGGAGGGTCAGCACCCCCACCATAAAGTGGGGAGCCTGGGGGATTGGCACCCCCACCATAAAGCAGGGAGTCTGGGTGGTCAGCAACCCCACCCTAAAGTGGGGAGTCTGGGGGTTCAGTGCCTCCACTATAAAATGGGGGGTCTGGGGGATCAGCACTCCCACCATAAAGCAGGGAGTCTGGGGGGTCAGCGCCTCCACCATAAAGTCGGGAGTCTGGGGGTTCAGTGCCTCCACTATAAAATGGGGAGTCTGGGGGATCAGCACTCCCACCATAAAGCAGGGAGTCTGGGGGGTCAGCACCTCCACCATAAAGTCAGGAGTCTGGGGGTTCAGTGCCTCCACTATAAAATGGGGAGTCTGGGGGATCAGCACTCCCACCATAAAGCAGGGAGTCTGGGGGGTCAGTGCCTCCACCATAAAGTCGGGAGTCTGGGGGTTCAGTGCCTTCACTATAAAATGGGGAGTCTGGGGGATCAGCACTCCCACCATAAAGTCGGGAGTCTGGGGGGTCAGCGCCTCCACCATAGAGCGGGAATGTGGAGCCTAGAAGAGTCAGCCAGCTCCGGGAGCAGACCTGCGGAAGGGAAGTCCTGTTGTGTCCTTGTATGGTAAGACAAGACGTGTGTGCTGACCGGCCATGGACTCCTATAGGGAAGCATGAGAAGAACAACGTCCTCCAGAGCCGTAGCTACGAGGTGCTTTCACCGTGGAGGGCGCGAGCCCCGCAGGGACACAGAGCTCTCCATCCAGGCACTAGATGCCCTCCTGGCCACTTGAGTGGTGTCTCCAGGTGCTGGAGGAGTGCACGGTTGACTTCTCGGTCTTAACAATCCCCTTGCTTACTGCAGAGTACAAAAGCCAGATCAGCGTCCTCACTCCAGCGTGGAGACGGTGTGTGATAGGCTATTAAGAGTGTGAACACAGAAACCACCTCCTCCCTGAAGAGCTTTTGCTTCCAGCAGTGAGAGCGCCCAGAGCGTGTCTGTGCACTTTCTCAGGCCCAGGGCGGGCGTCCCTGACAGAGACATGGATGGGGAATGGCGCTCTGCAGGCGGGAGGTGGGATGTGGGCTGAGGTGCACGCATACCTACCCTTCCTCATCTTACTTACCCGAGCCCTCACAGAGCCAACAAGAAGATTAAACTTTCCAGAGAATACTGCACAACTCCACGGCAAGTTTATGCACTTCCAGAAGGTAGTAGACAGGAAAGAATCAAAATCATACAATAAGGACACTAGGAAGAAAGGCCTGATGATCTATTCCTGAAAATCAGCTAATGAAAAGCCTATGGGTCACAACAGAATATTGTCCAATGTAGTGCTGGAAGACGAACCCCCTAGGCTGGAAGGGTCATGAAGATGGCACAGGACCAGGCACCTTTTTGTTACATTATACACGAGATCAACTCAATAGAATAACAACAACAACATCTTCTATTATTTGTTTGATGTCTCTAAAAAGTCGACCACCAAAGTTGTCTTATGTCGCTGGCCTGTCCCAACAGCCCCTGCAGCTGGGTGTCCTCTCCCCATACCCACCTCCCCTCAGAAGGGTTCATTGCAAAGACTTGGCCCTTCCCAATTGCCCCATTGGCCTGCTTACGGCCAAGTCCTAGGATGTCTCAGAATTTAAGCATGTCTGGAAAACATCCATGGAGCCCTGGTGGCACAGTGGTTAAGAGCTTGGCTGCTAAGCAAAAGGTCAACAGTTCAAATCCACCAGCCGCTCTGTGGAAACCCTGTGGGGTAGTTGTACTCTGTCCTACAGGGTTGCTGTAAGTTGGAACTGACTTGATGGCAATGGGTTTGGAACATATCCTTTTACCGAATAGAATTTTTACTATCGGGAGCCCTGGTGGAAACACTGGTGGCATAATGGTTAAGCCCTACGGCTGCTAACCAAAAGGTCGGCAACGGGAATCCACCAGCCGCTCCTTGAGAACCCTGTGAGGCAGTTCTACTCGGTCCTACAGGGTCGCTAGAAGTCAGAATTGACTTGACGGCAACGGGTTTGTTTTTTTTTGGTTTCTGTTGCAGAACGTCACGTGCAAGAACTTGACTCCATGGTGCCCTCTGCTCAGATCTCAGTTCAGTGATTTTCTGGTATCAACCCTTATCCTGAGGCGTCTTCCCACAGCTGGTTATTCCATGAATTAATTATCAGCCGTCTACGATGTTGCTTCACGGCCATGACGCCCCATAACAGACGCACTTCTGAAACATACGAGGCCCTAGGTGGCGCACCTTATACCTACTTGCCGGGTTTTTTTTTTTTTTTTTCTGAATATTAGGTCATTTGTGATAAGACTAGATGCTTATCCAGTTTAAAAAACAAAAACAAAAACTCAATTATCTCAAAAGGAGATGTAATTAAACACCAGTCAAGTAGTCTACATTCAGACACCTGTGTGAGAAGCCACAGGGTGAGAAAATGCTCAGCACTGCTCTCTCTAGTCACACTACCGCGATTCAGGACACCCAGCGTTGAACAGTTTCCATTCTCTACCCCACCATGGGGCCAGGGCTCAGCACAGCCCTCACGCTCGGCAGGAAATTTCGGGGATGGTGGTGGTGGTGTCGCTAGTTGTTGTCCCGTCGATTCCGACTCATGGCCACCCCCCGTATGCACAGTAGAACTGCTCCATGGGGTTTTCAAGGCTGTGACCTTCCAGACGCAGACTGCCAGGCCTTTCTTGCAAGGCACCTCTGTGTGGGTCTGAACTACCAACCTTTTGGTTAGTAGCTGAGTGCTTAACCGTTCGCATCAGAGATCTGTTCATCATTCATAAACTATCTGAAAATTTAGCGGAAGTATGATCAAAACAGAGGAAAAAGTTCACAGAATCCCATTGTTTCCTGTTTTTCTTCTTTTAGAATATTGCACGGCGACTTCAGTTTGCTCCTTGAGTCTCTTTTGTATCTGCATTTAAGTGATTTCTAAAGAAACGTCCCGGATGGCAGACCCAGAAGGTAATTACAGAGATCTCTCCACTGTATCCATTTACGTAATAACACAGCGAGTGGCCATGTGGACAGATGAGCTCGGAACCATGAGAGCCAGCTCTACCAGAGGCTCCCCAGAGACAGGCAGCCTCGCTCATTCAGAGCTCGCTGGGGCTGCTGCTGGACAGCTCAGGCTCAGGAACATCCCACCTCCGACACCTGCCCCTGCCCTCGGAGCTGAAGGAAGCACCGTTGTCATCCTCAGAATAAGGGCCTTGTGCATCCTCCAAGGTGCCCCCTGTGGGGACCCCACCACCAGGCGCGAAGGAAGTCTACTCTGTCTGTAAAGCATTTGTGCTTTTGCCGCTTTGCTTCCTGCCTGTAGGAGAACCAAGGGCACTCGGTGGGGAGGCTCCTGGATTAATGGCGAGAAGACAAGGGTTGCATTCCAGGCCCCTTGCTCCCGGTCCTCTCCACACCAGGCAACCTCTGTGCCTTGAAACTTCATTTTTATTGTCAGTCAGAAGGACCCTCTTTCTCTGTGGTGTGGACATCTGACGCTCTCTGCCTATGTTTACAAGGTCTTTATTGAGGATCAAATGAAATGACTGGATGAGAAAACATTTGTTAAAGTTGTTGCTATTACATGGTGCTGTGGATTGAGCCGTGTCCTCCCAGAATATGCACTGTAAATCCTAACCCCTGTAGGTACCTGGAAGCCCTGGTGGCGCAGTGGTTAAAAGCTCAGTTACTAACCAAAAGGTCGGCAGTTCGAATCCACCAGGCACTCCTTGGAAACCCTATGGGGTGGTTCTACTCTGTCCTATAGGGTAGCTATGAGTCAGAATCAACTTGATGGCAATGGGTTTGGTTTGGTTTTTGGTGGATGTAATCCCACTTGGGAGTAGGGTTTTCTTTGTTATGTTAATAAGGTCATATCAGTGTAGGGTGTGTCTTAAACCAATCACTTCTGAGACAGAAAGGAGCAGAAGTAAAGAAGCACAGACGGCAGAAGACAGACGCCACACCACGTGAAGATCAGAAGCTTAAAAGCGACAAGGGCCTTCCGTCAGCGCCCACAGAGCGCACCCTCCGCTAGAGCCAGGGCCCTGAGTTCAGACTTCTAGCTTCCTAACTGAGAAAATAAGCTTCTGTTCTGTTCTGCTGGCATTTCTGTGACGGCAGCACCGGACCCCCAAGACAGGCAGTCAGTCAGAAGCGAGGCAGAGGCGGGCTGTCGGGCTGGTGCGTTCTCAGAAAGCAGCGGGCAAGGAGTCGGTGCCACAGCAGATCAAGAGTGAGGTGGGCGCGATGCGTCGTGGAAGCTCAGGGTGGCTGCAGGGAACCCGGGGCGCACAGACATCTGTCTTTGTTTCAAAAAGATTCCTCGCTAGAAAAATCACAAAGACAAAATTCCTGTTCCATGGCATCTCACTAAACGATTTTACCTGTGTGTATAGTAATGAATTAGTTGGTAATTACTGACAATGTGGAGCGTCTCCCTGTGAAGTGTGAAGCACAATACTGACTTCATCTGCACTTTGTGGAGCTTATCAAAGGGCACCCAGGGGCACTATCGTGACAAACAAGTCATGTTTCTCAGGAGATAAAAGAAAAAAAAAAAATCGGAAATCTGATACTTGTTGAATTTAAGGACTCTCTGATCACAATGCCATTCACCCACCATCAATCAGACTTTGAGGATCTGAATTTGGACAGACAGCCAGGCCTCAGACTGTCTTCTGGAAATAAGGGGATTATAAATTTTAAGTTAGTTAATTGATTTAATAACTAAAATTCCAAGAGAAAAGATGGATGACTGGGAGAAGAACTTGAAACTCTAAAACTAGTCAGCTGGAAATCACTTTTGGGCAATTTATCTTAGGAGTATTTGAAAGCTAATTAACAACTAAAGGGCAGCCAATTTATCCTTCTCTGTCATAGGGAAAACCACTGATTTTTCTGAGAAACCATCCCCGATTTGACAAGCCAGAAGAGAACTAGGAAAAAAAAAATTAAATCATGCTGTCCTAGCTCCTCAGATAAAACATTCTAGAAGTTTCCATGGGCTGCTGTTATTCATTATGAGTGAGGTTTTGACGTTTCCTACCATCAGGGGCCAACGGGGAGTGCCAAATAGCCTGATACACAGCTTTTGTATTTGTGCGCTGTGGTCTCCATTTGTCCAATTAAATTCTCAGAGAATTAAGTTATCAGGGGGCATAGAACTCGGTTTCCACTATCAGCTGTTCTATTTTCATTAGTCTTGTCTCCCTTCTAGAAGTAATAACCCCAGAGCCCTGGCCAATATCCAGCTTGGATAATTGGATTTCGCCTGTCTCCATCCCCCTTGGAATTTCACCTCGAGGAGTGATTTTTCATGTTCACTCCCTAGAACTGCTCTGTGCTGGGCTGTTGCACACCGTCAGGGGAATCCTAACTCCAATAGGGCTATTGAGTGTGCAGCTGAAATCGTCCTGACACTGGCACGGGATCTGGAAAACCACTCTGAAGAACTACACCCGAGCGTTTTCAGACATGATGGGAAATTCTTGTTATACCCCAGGCTCCATCTTCCCCGTTTTCCTAATTGCTTAAAAAGTTACTTTCTTGAGGAGCAGCATCAATCCTGCTATAATAAAACTGTAATCCTCACTACCAGATTTAGGCTCAGAAAGTGTAGGAATTGTGAGTGAGTGTGCATCCCCCAAAGCATCTGGCATAGGGCAGTGTGGACAAGCGAGCACGCGATACGGGTCTGCTCACAAAATTGAAAAAAGAAAGGCATTCACAGCGCTAATGAGAAGACGAAGCAGAGAACCTACAATGCAGCCTTAGTGTTTGTTATGGATGGAATTTTGTCCCCCTTGAAAAGAGGTGTTGAAATCCTGAACCTGTACCTGTAAATATCGGGTCCCCAGGGGGCCCAAATGGTTTCTGCTTGACTACTAACCTAAAGGTTGGTGGTTTGAACCCACTCAGTGGCACCAAGGAAGAAAGTCCTGGCAATCCGCTTCTATAAAGATGACAGCCAAGAAAACCCCATGGAACTGTTCTACTCTGTAACACATGGGTCACCATGAGTCAGAATCAACTCAATGGCAATCGGTTTGGTTTGGTTTTGGATTGGTACCTATAAATATGACCCTGTATGGAATTAGGGGTTTTCTTCTGTCATGTAGGATGAGTCCTAAACCACTTTTGAGCTATAAAAAGAGCAGAAGAGACACAGAGACACACACGGGGTAGGGCGTGCGGAGATAGACCCCAAGGAACTATGAAGATCGCTGGCTGACACTGCAAATTAGGACAAAGGCTGACAGAGGAACTGACCCAGGCGAGACCCTGACTTGGACTTTCAGCCTCCAGCCCTGTGAGAAAATCAATTTCTGGAATTTCTGTTACAGCAGCAGCAGGCCACTAAGACAGTACTCTGTCCAGTTCTAGGCGTAAAATCATAGGAGAGTCATGAGGGTGAGACCTTCCAAGAGAGAACAATGAAAATGATTCCGTAAAAGGCTGGAAATAAGGAGCGGAAGAAAAGCTAAGGAATCCCTGGGTGGCGCAGTGGTTAAGCACTTGGCTACTAACCAAAAGGCTGGAGGTTCAAACCCACCCAGCAGCTCTGCAGGAGAAAGACCTGGCGATCTGCTCCTGTAAAGATTGTTGTCGTCAGGTGCCAGCGAGTGGGTTCCGACTCATAGCGACCCTACGTACAACAGAACGGAACACTGCCCAGTCCTGCGCCAACCTTGCAATTGTTATACTCGAGCCGACTGTTGTAGCCACTGTGTCAGTCCATCTCATTGAGGGTCTTCCTCTTTTTCACTGACCCTCTACTTTACCAAGCATGATGTTCTTCTTCAGGGACTTCATGTCCAAAGTATATGAAACGTAGTCTCGCCATCCTTGCTTCCGAGGAGCATTCTGGCTGCACTTCTTCCAAGACAGATTCGTTCGTTCTTTTGGCGGTCCACGGTATATTCAATATTCTTCGCCAACACAACAATTCAAAGGTGTCAATTCTTCTTCAGTCTTCCTTATTCATTATCCAGCTTTCACCTACAAAAAAGATGAAAGCCTAGAAAACCCTATGGGGCTGTTCTACTCTGTCACATGGGGTCGCTATGAGTTGGAATGGACTCAACGGCACCCAAAATCAACAACAAAGAAAAGCTAAAGGTGTCGGAATTACTCCATTTGTTGAAGAGGAGAGACCAGAAGCCAACATTATAAGCATGTAACAGCAACTGATCCCATGCCTGTGTGGCTGGGGAAAGTAGACTCCAAGGCTGTAACTACTGGGCTCAGTGTGTACCATCTAACTGAGAAATAAGACAGACGACAGACAAACACGAATTAAAAATAAAAACTTATGGGAAAACAATAGTTGTGGTTGGTATTTATAACAGAAGGATCAAAAGAGGCAGAGGATGTAAAATTAAAACTGTGGTCTGATAAAAAGAACTTTCTAACTATGGCAGATGCTAAACCATAAAACAGACGGGTTACTGTCAAAGATCTTAAACCCCGACCAGGGTCTCGCTTATCTGTTTGGACTGGCTGAATCATGGTCTCGCCTGAGAGAAAAAATGCCATTTTATGGGCTCTTTTAGACTAATGACTCCAGGCACTGTGACTGTATCATTTATGAAAATTAATTAATCTTGTATTACAGAAAAAAATTTGATTCGGTTATAGTCCAGTCTCGATAAATTCAGATTAAATATGAGGAGAGCCTAAATTAATAAGTGAGTTGTAGGACAGTTAGAAGCAAATTTGTTTTTTGTTCTTTTTTTAAATTTGAAGTATATACCAGGCTAGGAAGGTTTTTAAAGTGGTTAATTATCTAGATGAATCACTTTAATAAAGAGATAGAAATTGTTTGTAATAGAATAATAATTGTTTAACAACAAACTGAACATATTTGATGATATCCGAGAACAGTTTGTTCTCTTAAGTTATTTAAACTGTCCCTGGAATATTGCTTACTACTGATTTGTCTGGCAAATGAGTCCTTCGGGATTAATACAGATCTAAACTTTTTGTTCTATCTCTATTATGCAGAATCGTAACTTTCAAAGTAACGAGGCCAATCTGTCCAGTATTCTAGCATACTGATATAATTGATATTACTCCCTGCTATCTACAAGGATTTTGTATTTTTTATTGACCCTTTAAATTTCAAAAGTCTGGCTTTACAAGAAAACAACAAAACCAACACCAGCCCAGCTACATTTCTTCTAAAATCAACTGATACACAACACACCTCTTTGGGGTTACCACGGACCACCCTTCTGATGTGTTTACCTAACACCTGGCTCTGGATTATTTTAGCAACTTCCTGGGAACTTTGAGATTAAGATATTTATTGTGCCATTATGTTGGGTAACAAAAACTCAAGTGGGAACCTGTCAATTTTAGAAATTTAAAACTTTTCAAAAAGTTGGCCTACCTTTTCGTAATCATTTGCCAATGCAGTTATGTTTCACTGATTTCTGTTGTGGTTAGTTGCCAATCGAGTCGGTTCCGACTCATAGCGACCCTGTGTACAACAGAACGAAACACTGCCCAGTCCTGCACCATCCTCATAATCGTTGTTATGTTTGAGCCCACTGTTGCAGCCACTGTGTCAATCCATCTCGTTGAGAGGTCTTCCTCTTCTTTGCTGACCCTTTACCTTACCAAGCATGATGTCCTTCTCCAGGGACTGGTCCCTCCTGAAAACATGTCCAAAGTGTGTAAGATGAAGTCTCTTCATCTTTGCTTCCAAGGAGGATTCTGGCTGTATTTCTTTCAGGACAGATTTGTTCATTTGTTGAGCAGTCCATGGTATATTCAATATTCTTTGCCAACACTGTAACTCAAAGGCATCAATTCTTCTTTGGTCTTCCTTATTTATTGTCCAGCTTCCACATATATATGAGGCAGCTGAAAATCTCAGTTTAAGAGTGTTTATCTAGTTATAGGAGTCCCTGGGTGATAAAACAGTTAATCTGCTCAGCTACTAAGCTAAAGGTTGGAGGTTCAAGTCTACGCAGAGGCACCTCACAAGAAAGACCTAGTGATCTACTTCCGAAAAATCAGCCACTAAAACCCTTTGGAGCACAGTTCTACTCCAACACACATAGTTCGTCATTACTTGGAGCTGACTTGATGACAACTAGTACTGGTTATTTAATTACAGCTGAAGGGCATTTGGTGTTCCCTACCATGGTCACCTCTATCATGAACAATACTCAGGGTGCCCTTGCTGTTAAGAACCCTGTATTTACTCAGGTAAAAGTTACCATATTCCTAATCCAGTTAGACTGGTCTCCTTGGTGTCCCTTAAATATGTCTTGTATTTTCCATCCCTACATCTTTTCTCATTCTTTTTGTAAGATCTCTTCCAGCCTTCTTACCCCTCCTTAACCTACACCACTTTTTACTTCTTCTATCACCTAGATAGAGGGTCAGCAAAAAAGAGGAAGACCCTCAACGAGATGGATTGACATGGTGGCTACAACAATGGCCTCAAGTGTAACAAGGATTGTGAGGATGGCACAGGACCAGGCATTGTTTCCTTCTGTTGTACGTAGGGTGTTCTGAGTGAGAACCGACTCGATGGCACCTAACAACATCGCCTATCATCTCTTCTTATCCTAAGAGGCACACACTGGTTCTTTGCCACCAGTTGTGAGATGAAGTGCAAGAAGTTTGTTTCTATTTGTCTACTGAACCCGCTGCCATCGAGTTCATCCTGACTCACAGCTACCCTAAAAGTGAGAGCAGAACTGCCCCCTAGGGTTTCCAAGGCTGTAAATCTTTATGGGGGCAGACTGCCACATCCTTCTCCCTCGGAGTGGCGGGTGGGTTTGAACCGCCGACCTTTAGGTTAGCAGCCGAACGCTTAACCACTGTTCCACTAGGGCTCCTTTGCTACATCTCAGGGCCAGCTAATTTGTAGACCTTAGTGAAAAACTGAAAACTTGGGGCCTCTTATTCAAATATTATTAAGAATTCCATGACGCGGGCAGTGGAGCATAACCCAAGAGCAGGAGCCTTCTGAGCACCAGACCCTGTACAGCGGCCCAGGCCACCTTTCCACGCAGCCGGCCCTGCTGCTAATAAATTACCTGTATAAATATATACCTGAGAACCATGCAGGGTATTGTCTACAAACCTCTAGGTTTTCTTGAGTGGGAAAGAAATGGGTGGACTAACTGTACTTAAATCTCAGGTAGTTTTGTCTCTAGTGCGTTGTTAGGTGCTGCAGACTCGGCTTTGATTCATGGCAACCTTGTGTACAACAGAACAAAAAGTTCTCTAGTCCCGTGCCGTTATTGTGCCCACTGTGTCAATCCATCACATAGAGAGTTTCCCTCGTTTTGATGCCCCTCTACTTTACCAAACATGATGTCTTTTTCTAGAGGTTGGTCTTCCTGATGACTTATCCAATGTAAGCAAGTTGAAGTCTCAACATCCTTGCTTCTAAGGAACATTCTGGCTGAATTTCTTCTCTGACTGATTCAATACTCTTTGCCAACAACATAATTCAAATGCATCAATTCTTCTTCAGTCGTCATTATTTATTGTTCAGCTATCGCATGCATATGATGCATTGAAAATAACATGTCTGTGTCAGGCGCGCCTTAGTCCTCAAAGTGATATCTTTGCTTTTTAGGACTTTAAAGAGGCCTTTTGTTGCAGATTTGCCCAGTGCAATACGTCATTTGATTTCTTGACTTCTGCTTCCACGGGCCTTAATGGTTTACCCACGTAGAATGAAATAACTGACAACTCCCATTTATTCTGGTAGGCGCCATAAACCTGGGATTGATAAGAAGACACCTCACAGGCAAGCATCTCCTGCTTCGTAAGCTGGAATAGAAACAGCCTCTGCCTCTTGTTTTCATTGTTCACAGACTATCAGGCTCAAGGGCTCCCTTTTCTGGAGTAAATGATGTAATTAGACTGAGGTAGAGGTTTCATGTACCTCAGGTACATAAATGGCGACTATACACATGAACCATGCCAGGTGGAACACACAGGAGTCAAACTGACTACATCTGTGGAAGAGAAAATGGAGAAGCTCAATGTCATGAGTCAGAACAAGGCCAGGGGCTGATTATGGAACAGACCATCAATTGCTCATATGCAAGTTCAAGCTGAAGCTGAAGAAAATTAAAACAAGTCAAAAAGAACCAAATTACGACCTTGAGTATACCCCACCTGAATTTAGAGAGCATCTCAAGAGTAGCTTTGACACACTGAACACTAATGGCCAAAAACCAGATGAGTTGTGGGATGACATCAAAGACATCATACATGAAGAATGCAAGGAGTCGTTAAAGAGACAGGAAAGAAATAAAAGACCAAAATGGATGTCAGAAGAGACTCTGAAACTTGCTCTTGAACATAGAGTAGCTAAAGTGAATGGAAGAAATGAAGTAAAAGAGCTGAACAGAAGATTTCAAAGGGAGGCCTGAGAAGACAAAGTATTATAATGCAATGTGCAAAGACCTAGAGTTAGAAAACCAAAGGGAAGAATACACACATCATTTCTCAAGCGGAAAGAACTGAAGAGAAAATTCAAGCCTCAAACTGCAATAATTGAAAGATTCTATGGGCACTACATTCAATGACACAGAAAGTATCAAAAGAAGATGAAAGGGATACACAGAGCCACTGTACCAAAAAGAACTGAGCGGCATTCAGCCACTTCAGGCGGTAGCAAATGATCAAAAACCGATGGTATTGAAGGGGAAGTCCAAGCTGCACTGAAGGCACTGGTGACAATCAAGGCTCCAGGAATTGACAGAACACCATTTGAGACGTTTCAACAAACAGATGCAGCGCTGGAGGTGCTCACTCGTCTATGCCAAGAAATTTGGAAGACAGCTACTTGGTCAACTAACTGGAAGAGATCCATATGTGTGCCATTTCAAAGAAAAGTGATCCAGCAGAATGTGGAAATTATCGAACAATATCATTAATTTCACACACAAGTAAAATTTTGTTGAAATCATTCAAAAACGGTTGCTGCAGTACATGGACAGGGCACTACCAGAAATTCAAAGTCGATTCAGAAGAGGACGTGGAAAGAGGGATATCACTGCTGATGTCAGATGGATCCTGGCTGAAACCAGAAAATGCCAGAAGGACGTTTACCTCTGTTTTATAGACCATGCAAAGGCATTCGACTGTGTGGATCATAACAACTAAGGGATAACATTGCAAAGAATGGGAATTCCAGAGCATTTAATTGTGCTCATGTGGAATATGTACCTAAAACAATAAGTAGTTGTTCAAGCACAGCAAGGGGATGTTGCGTGGTTCAAAGTCAGGCAAGGTGTGTGTCAGAGTTGTATCCTTTCACAAAACTTATTCCATATGTATGCTGAGCAAATAATCAGAGAAGCTGGACTGTATGAAGAAGAATGCGGCATCAGGATTGGAGAAAAACTCATTAACAACCTGCAATATGCAGGTGACACAACCTTGCTTGCTGGAAGTGAAGAGGACTTGAAGCACTTATTGATGAAGGTCAAAGACCACAGCCTTCAGTATTGATTACAGCCCAACATAAAGAAAACAAAAGTCCTCATAAGTGGACCAATAAGCACTATCACGATAAATGGAGAAAAGATTGAAGTTGTCAAGTATTTCATTTTACTTAGATCCATAATCAACACCCAGGGAAGCAACAGTTAAGAAATCAAACAAAGCATTGCTTTGGGCAAATGTACTGCAAAAGACCTATTTAAAAAAGTGTTGAAAAGCAAAGATGTCACCTTGAAGACTAAGGTGCGCCTGACCCAAGCCATGGTGTTTTCAATCGCCTCATATGCATGCGAAAGCTGGACAATGAACAAAGAAGACCTAAGAAGAATTAAAGCCTTTGAATTACGGTGTTGGTCAAGAATATTGAATATACCATGGACTGTCAAAAGAACAAACAAATCTGTCTTGGAAGAAGTACAACCAGAATGCTCATTAGAAGCGAGGATGATGAGACTTCATCTTACATACTTTGGACATGTTATCAGAAGGGACTAGTTCCTTGAGAAGGACATCATGCTTGATAAAGTAGAGGGTCAGCAAAAAAGAGGAATACCCCCTAGGAGATGTACTGACACAGTGGCTGCAATAATGGGCTCAAGTATAACAACAATTGTGAGGATGGCGCAGGAATGGGCAGTGTTTTGTTCTGTTGTACATAGGGTCGTCACAAATTGGAACTGACCAGATGACACCTAACAACAACCCTTTTCTCAGTATTTGTTCCTATTTTATTGTGAGTGAGCAGTTCCCACAGTCTCCCCCCATGCCTTCTCCCATTTCTCCCCATTTGCTTAAAGATGGAGAAGAAATATCAACTGGACTAAATATTCTAGTACAAATCTCACTGAGACTTCTGCCAAGTGTATAGAATGGTGGTTATTTTTTGGTTCTTTCTTTTATACGCCTGCTGCAATATCCGAGCAGCCTATCAATCTTTTTTTTTTTTTTTTTTTAAAGAAACCTGTTACCCATTGCTGCCGAATTGACTCCAACTCATAGTGACCATACAGGACAGAGCAGAACTGCCCCACAGTGTTTCCCAGGAGCAGCTGGTGGATTCAAACTGCTGACCTTTTGGTTAGTAGCAGAGCTCTTAACCACTGTGCCACCAGGGCTCCAGAAACAGGGGACGTAAATGAAGTACTCAATTTACATAAGTCCCTTTGTGTCTATTAAGGCATTTCCACGTCCTTTTGAGGTGTTCCCTCTATCACGTCTGGGAGATGGAACCAGCCTTCCAGGATACTCCAGCAGATGCTGTCTCCTGCACATCACAGATTCCCAACCATTCACTCCAATGCCTTTGGCAACCTTATCTTATGAAGTGTTCCTGACTTATGAAGCCTTTAGGATGGAAAGCACATGTGTGATCCTTGTCATCAAGTTTTTATTCATAGCATTCTTTCCTCAATAAAACCAACTTAATGGTCCATTTCTTGGTCATGCTTTCTAAAATATGCAATTTTCTTCTAAAGGGTTAGTAATGTTATTCAGCTACAAATTTAATTTCATATTTCATCAAGCTCACTGCTCAAAAAAATAAACGAATGTCAGCTCAGGTCTCTCTCTCAAGCATCGCCATTCAGAAAAGTCCCCTTCTGTACTGAGAAGTCATAACACACGTCTTTGACACCGAGTTAACAAGCAAAGTTCATAGGCATAATTAGGTCATCAGACAGCTCTTAAAAGCACCATACTGTGCTTTAACAATCCTCTCTCACACAGCACACTTGTGCTAACCTCCTAACGCCTTTTCCTCACCCCAGCCTTTGAGGAGGAAGACGTGATGAAGCTTCTCTAGGTCTGCAGGCAAAGAGGAAGCTGCACTAGAATGATGACCCCGTAGTGGGCACAGAATTATTTCCGACATTCGCTGAGCCATCTGAATCAGCAGTACATCTGAGGGTTACACATCTAAAACTTAATACTCAATTCCCTTGCTCAGCTAAAATTTAGCAGCCTCACGTCTACGGATTCAGTGCTTGATCTGACGTAGAAATCATAGACGCTGACGTTTCTAATTGGCAAAATCTTGACATCTCATGTTGTCTTTGAAAGTGCCTCCAAGGCTGCAGAATAAACCCCTCAGCTAGCTGTTAAATCCACTTTGGAGAAAAGGTGAATACTGAAATTTTGAAGCGTCATGTAATCCTTTGCACAAATACTTAATTCAGGGTCTAATTATCTTTGGAAAATACCTTCAATTAAGTTTAAGGTGGGTACATATCATTTTATGCTGCCTCAGAAAATCATAATTAATTAAAAAAAATTAGAATCGTGCTAAAATATTACTTGAAAAATCGAGCAGTGTTTTCAGAGTTTCTATCCGAGTCAAAGATTACTTTGTACCTGCAATCAGTTGGGGCCCTAAGAAACGACATGTTCATGGCTGTAGACTTTAGAGGGCTCTGTATTGTTGCTTAAGGGTCCCTGGGTGGTGCAGTGGTTAAGGTGCTCAACTGCTACTGAAAGGTCAGTGGTTGGAAACCACCAGTGGCTCCCTGGGAGAAAGACGCGGGTGTCTGCTTCTCTATAGATTTACAGCCTTGGAAACCCTTTGGGGCTGCTATGAGTAGGAATTGACTCAACGGCTAACTGAAATGTTGGAGGTTCAAGTCTACCCAGAGGTGGTCTGAAAGAAAGGCCTGGCTATCTACTTCTGAAAAATCAGCCTTTGAAAACCGGATGGAGCACAGTTCTACTCTGACACACATGGGGGCACCACGAGTCAGAACTGACTCAACTACAACTGGAAAATTGTGGGTTAACTCCCTCTTAGGAGGGCTTCTAGCTAAGACGGAGCCTTGATGATCAGTGATGGCTGTTAGGTCCACAGAGCTACCAGGGGCACTCTGGAGAGAGGCCATGTGACCAAAATAAACACCACTCCACCGATCCAGTGCCTAGAACCAGGAGCTGGAGAGGGGGTATTCAGCTGATGGCACAGACCTTGCGTGTGGGCTTGGAGGCTGAGGCGGTGGAGGATGGAACCTGCCCTCAGGTCTACCAGGACACTCACGGTGCTTCTTCAGTTACTCCACCCCCCTGGTGTTGGTGTCCCAGCTACTTCACCATCCTGGTGCTGGTGTCCCAGCTACTCCACCCCCCTGGTGTTGGTGTCCCAGCTACTTCACCAACCTGGTGTTGGTGTCCCAGCTACTTCACCATCCTGGTGTTGGTGTCCCAGCTACTCCACCCTCCTGGTGTTGGTGTCCCAGCTACTCCACCCTCCTGGTGTTGGTGTCCCAGCTACTCCACCCCCCTGGTGTTGGTGTCCCAGCTACTTCACCAACCTGGTGTTGGTGTCTCAGCTACTCCACCCTCCTGGTGTTGGTGTCCCAGCTACAACATTAATACTGTGAAGTCTGTTTGACGTCATTACACATTTTGACTGAATTGATGGAAGAAAGAGTGGATTAGCGTAAGGAGTACAACTTCCCCTTGTAGAAGCCTTGCTCGCAGAGCTACCCTCCCGCCATGGGGTTCCTTCACAGGCAATGCCTGCGGCTGTTATTTGATTGCGCTGCACCACAGCCAATAACGAATAATTGAATCAAGTGACCGCCCATTAGTTCAGCTCCAAACGAAGCCAGGGCCTGTGAGGAGTCGAACAAAGGGGCACATTTATTCAATTAAAGCCTCACTTAAGCATGAGAATGGGCCAAGAAAGGGTGTATGTGCACAGGATACAAATCATCCGCTCAGTACAAGTTCAAAGTCATAAAACTTGAGCCAGAAAAATAACATATTTTGATTTCACTTTAAATAAAAGTCTTGATGATGACCCTTTGTGCCTGGGGAGCTGAGTTTTCTAAGTAATTGGTGACAGAGTCAGCTGCCTGGTTGCTTCTCCGAAGCCCCTGAGGCAAGCACAGCTTGGTTTTCTCTGTCATCTGCCTGCATCTCTACCCTGAACAGGTCAAGCTGACAGCTCGGTGCTGGCCTTTCATGTGCCACACTCTATGTCTGTCTCCAAGTTCACTGCAAATCTGCGGGCATCTCTCAGCAAAGTGAAGTCTTCCTCCTTACGCTGGGTACGTACAAGGATCCCTGGAGTCTGTTAGGACCAATGGACTCTGCTGCTCTTTCTGGAAAAGGTGCACAGTATCCTCGACCCAAAAGAAACCCTGGTGGCACACTGGTTAAGCACTTGGCTGCTAACCAAAAGGTTGGTGGTTTAAACCCACCTAGCGGCTCCGAGGGAGAAAGACCTGGAGATCTGATCCCGTAAAGATTACAGCCTACCCCGAGGGACTGAGTTGCTGGACGGAGGGCTCTGGGGACCATGGTCTCGGGGAACATCTAGCTCAATTGGCATGACACTACTTATAAAGATAATGCTCTACATTCTACCTTGGTGAGTAGTGTCTGGGGTCTTAAAAGCCTGTGAGCGGCCATCTAAGATACTCCACTGGTCTCATCTCTTTGGGAGCAAGTGAGAATGAAGAGAACAGGATACAACGAAAAGATTAGTCCAAAGGACTAATTGTCCACAGCTACCAAGACCTTCACCGGACTGAGTCCAGTACAGCTAGATGGTGCCCGGCTACCACCGCTGACTGCTCTGACCAGGATCACAACAGAGGGTTCTGGACAGAGGTGGAGAAGGATGTAGAGCATAATTCTAACTCACAAAAAAAAAAAAAAAAGACCAGATTTACTGGCCTAAAGGAGACTGGAGAAACCCCGAGAGTATGGCCCCCAGACACCCTTTTAGCTCAGTGGTAAAGTTACCTTCGATGTTCACTGATCAGCCTGCGAGTGGACAGCCCCGTAAAACCAAATGAGACTAACGAGGTACAGGAGTCCAGTGACAAGGCCCAGAAGGCGGAAGGGGAGTAGGAAGCTGATGATAGGGAACACAAAATAGAGTAAGGATATTGTTGATGTGTTGTGAGATTGTTAACCATTGTCATAGGGCAACATTTGTATTAACTGTCAAATGGGAGACTATTTTGTCCTGTAAGCCTTCATCGTAAGTGAGAATAACAGCATAATTAGAAGAGCGTAGTCAATGTCACTTAAATGTGTATGTAAAAAAAATTTTTGAAATGGCGTATCTTTGGCTATGTGTATTTTCACCAAAAAAAAAAAAAAAAAAAAAAGTTGAGTATTTAGAGGGTTAAAATGTTGTGGGGTTGTTAACCAATGTCATAAAACAGCATGTGTGTTACTGTTACATGAGAAACTATCTGTTCTGTAAGCCTTCACCTGAAGTACAATAAAATATTAAAAAAAAAAAAAAAAAAAAAAAAAAAAAAAAAAAGATTACAGCCTAGAAAACCCTCTGGGAGAGCTTTACTCTGTCACGTGGAGTTGGTCTGAGTCAGAATTGCCTGGATGGTAACTAACAACCCACCAACATCCTAGACCACGTTAGACAGAGAGCTCCTAATCGATCTAAGACTAATGTCACGCCCTTAAACTAAGTCAGACACGTGGCTGGTGAGTCTAGGTCCGCGATGTCACCCACATAGAATAGTCAGGAAGACATCATCACAGGAAAACGGAAAGGCCGAGTGTCCTTAACTGGCAAATTCTTTTCAGCATGTGGGGTGTCTCCTATGTGCCCTGCAAGGAGTCCCTGGGTGATGCAAACAGCTAAGTGCTCAGCCACTCACTGAAAGGTTGGCGGTTCAAGTCTATCCAGAGGTGCCTCAGAAGAAAGACCTGGAGATCTACTTCTGAAAGGTCACAGTCATTGAAAACCCTATGCAGCACAGCTCTGCACTGACACACGTGGGATCGTCATGAGTCCCAGGTGATTCCACGCCAACTGGTTTTGGTTTTATATGTGCTTTTCATGGTGCGGGAAGCTGGGGACACCCAAAGGCCAGTCCCCATCTCTCCAGAGGACCACTAAGGAGAGCAGAGCAGACTAGTCATCGGCATTTGCCAGATAACTCCATGTGCCCTGGAGGCCACAGGAACACATTGGATGGCATGTCCCCTGTGTCCAGGACCCAGGAGAGGGTTCCTAGGAAGCTGGTCCTGAAGGGACACTCCAAAGCAGAGCAGTCCCAGAGGAGAGGATGTGAGCAAAAGGCCAGGATGGCAACAGCTCTCCAGCATGGAGGGTGCAATGGAGGGGAGAGTGAGGCTGGAGCACAGCGGGGGAGATTATTTTTAAACATCAAACAGAGAAAAGATTGGAGTTGTCAAGGATTTCATTTTACTTGAATCCATAGTCAACACCCATAGAAGCAGTGGCCAAGATAAATGACCATTTCCATTTTTAAACCAATAATCCTGGTCTAGTATTTAATATATTGCATTCCGCTGTGAAAATAGCCTCCCTGAAAAGTACACTCACAAAGAAGAAAGAGGAGAAATTGCCTTTTGTTATGGTCCATTTTACCAGCGAAGAGTAAAGCTCGACTGGGCATTCAGACGTCACATTTGTAGTAAACTGGGAAAACCACTGCACAGCTCTACTTAGAAGTAATGAAGTTTTGTATTGTCAGAAAAAAAAAGAAAGAAAGAGTCTTGGACCCTTTACAAGGTGTGTCTCAGGGACAAAGGACAGAGTGTTTGAAGTGATATGGAATGATTTTGGGGAGCAGCTGAAACAGCAAACATTTGTTGAGGGCTTTCTATGTGCCAAGGACGGTGCAATATGTACCATCTCCTTTAAGGAAGAAACCATCCATCAGTGTTACAACTTGACTTCAAAGCAAGAGATTCCACCAGATAATGGAGGAAGGGGACTCTCTTCTGACTGGCGGTCACCAGGAAGAATGCCATCAACTGTCAACCAGCACCTTCTCAGCATAAGGCAGGATGCAAACAAAAGACCCCCGACAGGGTCCACATGGGTATTTATATTTGCCTCCTCAAGATTTCTCCTCCTCCTCCTCCTTGCTCCAAGATGCAGAAAGAAGCTTAATTCCTGAATCAGAAAGCAAGTTGGTCACTGATGTAGAGAAACAGAGTGTGATAAAAACAATGGTACCCAAAGATTTCTCAAAGTGGAACCAGCAGAAAAACTCAGCTGGGAAACAGCCAAAGCTCTAAGACACCGACCTTTAGAATAAGTGCAGGAGGGTGGATTCGGAGTCACTGTTTTTACTTAGTGCTGAAGGAAAAGGGAAAGGCCAGGTTGATAAAAATCAAGTGCTTGATAAAAATTGAATTTCGGGAGAAACATAGCTAACGATGCCAAGGAATGACTACTTAAGTCCTATTTTACATGATTCATTCTTCGGTGGGTAGGTTAGATAGAAATCAGACCTTGTTAGGCTTTGCTAATTCTAGAAAGGTTTTTATATTGCACAAAACAAAACAGTCGGTTAGAAAACTTTCTTATGTCTGATTTCATTATCTACATTTCGGGAAAGACTTTTTTTTTAAATTGTACTTCAGATGAAAGTTTACAGAGCAAATTAGTTTCTCATTAAACAATCAATATACATATTGTATTGTGACATTGGTAGCTAACCCCATGACATGTCAACACTCTCCCCTTCTCAACCATGGGTTCCTCATTACCAGCTTTCCTGTTCCCTCCTGCCTTCTCATCCTTGCCCCTGGGCTGGTGTGTTCCTTTAGTTTTGTTTTGTTTTATGGGCCTGTCCAATCTTTGGATGAACCGTGAACCTCTGGAGTGACTTCATTACTGAGTTAAAAGTGTGTCCGGGGTCCATACTCTCGGGGTTTCTCCAGTCTCTATCAGACCGTAAGTCTGGTCTTTTTTTGTCAGTTAGAATTTTGTTCTACATTTTTCTCGAGCTCTGTCCAGGACCCTCTGTTGTGATCCTGGTCAGAGCAGTCAGTGGTGGTAGCCGGGCACCATCTAGTTGTGCTGGACTCGGTCTGGTGGAGGCCGTGGTAGTCTTGGTTCATTAGTCCTTTGGGCTAATTTTTCCCTTGTGTCTTTGGTTTTCTTCATTCTCCCTTGCTCCCGAAGGGGTGAGACCAGTGGAGTATCTTAAATGGCTGCTCACAGGCTTTTAAGAACCCAGACATACTTACCAAGGTAGGTCGTAGAACATTTTCTTTATAAACTATGTTACGTCAGTCAAGCTAGATGTTCCCCGAGACCATGGTCCCCAGTAGGGAAAGCCTTTTTGATACCGTCCTGGGGCCATGACTTATGACTGTTTACTTGGAAGCACGTTTTGGCAGACTACAGACATTGCACTGGTTATAAATAAATTCTCTCCTCCATGCAATAACATCGCCAAGGTCTGCACCTAAGAATTCAGTTCCCCAAAAAGACAAAACTGCATTTTCTTATCTCCCTTAATCTGTAAAACATTTAAAATAATAGAAGAACTCTGCTAAAGCAAATAAACTGATAAACATGAAAATGTGTTTGTGCCTTTCTTTTAGCTTAAAAAAATAAATCTGACAGCAAACAAAACACACCCACACACATCTCCAGAGAAGCAAAAGCTATTTGCTTGGATCACCTACAGCAAGCCACAGACAAGGCGCGAGTCCTAAATTATTGGCAGTGAACACAGTAAAGGACAGATTACAAAGTCTTGTTATTTAACACAGAGCAACACAATAACGTGATATCATCATAGGATGAGGAGCTGGTGTCGGGTTCTTAGTTTTTCAAGTAAAAAAAGAACACAGCATCACGGTGGTGATTTACAGTTAAGCAGAGTTACTTGCAAGTGACATTTTTTATTGCTCCAGAGGCTCAGAGGAGTCCAGAGGAGACGCTCGAAGATGCTGACTTATTACCGAGAAGTTAAGAATTAGAAACAGAGATTCCTTAGACAGCAAGGCCAACGAGGCCTGCCTCCTTCAATGAAGTGCACCTGTTTGTATGTCCAAGCCACCAGGAGAGAAACCAAAGGGGATTCTTTAATGAACTGACCAGCAAAAGAGTCAAGGTTGTTTACAAACAGGAAACTGCCCATCTTGTTAACCCCTGCACGGCTGGTGGAGAGTGCCGGGTGGACCACAAGGACTGGCTACATCCCGCCTCCTGGAATGTTCTGGATGCTGCTACCAGAAAGGATGGGGGAGCTGGGGCTTCCTACACTGTGTAGTGTGTGGTCACTTTTATTAAGTGGAAAATCAATCACTTATCCCTCTTCCTCTAGAAACCAGGTTCTGGTTACCCTCCTCAGAATTTCGACAGCATTTTCCATACTTCCTTCTCGACATTCTGCTGCCTTCCTGACTACATGAGGCGGTCCTCAGGGCAAGGTGTTGTGTTTTGCTTCCCGAGAACCCCGATCCGTCATCTCTGCTTCCTTGGGGTCAAGAATGTTCATTCAGAATCTTGTGGAATGTATACGGAAATGTGTGAATCAATAATTTCTACATTGTATATGTTTTTCTCTTCTCTGTCTTTGTTTGAAAAGCAGAAAAACTTCTTTACATTTTAAAATTTAAAACTCCCTTTGTCGATGGTATTACAAATAATGCAAGAACCACGCAAGTTTTCTACAAAGGAATTTACCAGATTTCGTATAAGACCAAGATCAAACACGCTCTCAAGCTGAGGACGTGGAGACTGATTCTCGCGATCTCTGGGGCTTTGGCTAAACACACACAACTTCGGGCATTTAAAGAAAAAATCAAAAATGTGAGGATCAAAACAACAGAAAGCAGCAGCCAGCACAGAAACACCCTGCAAAGCTACCGCGTGACATCAGCGCTCTGTCTGCTTCTCCTCCGTCTCCTGGGGTGCACGGAGCTGCTGGAGCCCTGGGTGTGTGGGTCTGGGGGTGTCCTGTGATGCACCAATCCTACACACGTTGCTAAGTCGACGTGGCTCCCCAGAAGGCTTTAGGCTGCACTGCTCCTCTAGCCATTTTTGGTGCACCACACTTACTTGCTTTTTGAGAATGGCAACACCCACGAAGTATCTTTTAGTAAATGCATTTTTAGTAATAGTAAGTTTAAGCTCCCTGCTTCTGTTTAATTTGGAATTGTTCATCGCTATGAAACTCTCTTGCTAAGTAGATTAAACTCATGTTTGGCTCCAAAGTTAAACTTCAGCTTCCTGGGCTGTTGGTTCGATTTCAAAGGGAATGTCAGAAAACAACATCTGAATTACTGCTTTCTTTGAAGTCAAAGAAAAAGAAGACTTTTGGGTGTGTATTTTGAAAGCATCTAGAAGTTCTGCAGTGATAACGTTATGGTTTCACGGTTGCACTGTTATCTCCGCTTACTTGTTTGAACCTAGACTTGGTCTTCCCACCTGGCTGGTCTCACAAGAAATCAACCCGCTAAGGCCCCAGTCTGCACGCTTTACCTACGGTTCAGATGCGTCAGGGAGGAGGGTCAGGAGGTTTCACCAGGCAAAACCACTGGGAAACATCCTCCATCCGAGCGGAGTCTCACCGTGGTGCCAACACTTGTCTACCCAAACCACCCAGCCTGCTCACCTTGGAGCTGGCGGCCCTTGTACAGGTCCCGGGCTTTGGTCGGCTGGGCCCTGGCTGTGCTGTCACACTTCGGCTGCTCGTACCTGCAAGGGGGGGGGGGTGGGGTGGGGGAGAAGAAAGAAAGAACACATGGTTGGAGACTTGGTGACGGTACCCTGTGGCTCAGCACACACTAGGACACCTCGTTCTCATACCACAGCACCTGTGATTGAGCACCTCTGTGACTGGACACAGTCAATGGGAAGAAGCACCCTGCGACAGCGGTATACGGGCTCTCTCCACCCAGCTGTCCAAGCGAACCTTCCGCACGTCCCCACCTCCACCCGCTGCAGCATGCTATGAACAGCAGGCGCTCTCTTCCATTGGATCGGGATTATCCGGAGGTGGATGCTCGAGGGCGGTGGATGTGAACACCCCCCACCCCGGAGGAGAGCGCCAAGTCTCAGAAGAACCTCAGTGCTTTAGATTTGCATGTCACTCAGAGACCGCCTCATCTAAATTTCCATCCAACTCGTGAAGCTACAGAATTCTGTCTCACTGTTAAAAAAAAAAAAAAAAAAAAAAAAAAAAAAAAAAGCTCCTTTCTGGCCTCCTGTCAAGTTGATAGGAAACTTAGAAAATCCTGACTGTGGAGGGGGCTAAGCTCCGAGCACACAGGTCCTGCAGCCCGGGGGACCCTCTGCCCCAGTGACCACTGCAGTGTGAGGACAGTGTTAGGTGATTCTGCTGAGCTGATAGAGGGAGCCATGTGCCTCTCATCGAAGGCTCAGATCCCACCAGCAAGAGAGACTCCATGTGCCTCCATGCGGTCACTAAGCATCTCCTTGGATGCACCTGCCTTGCTCTGGGCTCTGGGTACCGTGTTATTACAGTGGAGACTTTCCCCCTGCGTGGGGACCGGCCCAGCCAGGTGGTGGGCCAAGACCATGAACACAAAATGTGTGCCAGCCCCGAGTGTCTGCCTCCGATGCTCTGATCCAAAGAGCAGACTCACCAATGGATCCTGCTCCCCACAGTGAAGTCCATCCCACCTCCCGAAGCCAAGCTTCTCACAAGCCGATCCCAGACGGACTGAACATGGGAAAGCTATGAAGGGAAGTCCGTTCCCGGGAGCTGTGGGGTTCCCTGACGCTGACTTTGACTCAAGACCCCCAGGGGCCTTGCCCAACTTCCTGGATGAGACACTTCCCCACCACCCGTCTGTCAGCTGTTGTACTGTGGTGGCTTGTGTGTGGCTGTGATGCTGGAAGCTATGCCACCAGTATTTCAAATAGCAGCAAGGTCACCCATGGTGGACAGGTTTCAGCAGAACTTCCAGACTAAGACAGACTAGGAAGAAAGGCCTAGTTATCTACTTCTGAAAATTAGCCACTGATAACCCTATGAATCACAAAAGGTATCTTCGGATATAGTACTGGAAGATGAGCCCTACATTACAAGGCCCTCAAAATACACAGTGGACTCACGCACACCAACCACCATGAAGATGGCGCAGGACTGGGCAAGGTTCCGTTCTGTTGTGCATGGGGTCACCAGGAATTGGCAAGAAACGACAAGACCCTTCCCTCCTCCTTCTTCATTTCCTCTTTCCTTTGCTCTGAGCCCGACTCCACTTCAATCTGAGGCCCCCGGCCCCAGCTCTCTTTCCAAGGCCTCTCCCCTGACACATCTCTTGCACATTGAGTCCTGTCATCTTGTCTGCTGCTCAGGGGTCTTGGGGTAGCAGACTGTGGCAGGTGACATTCCAGGGAAAGCCTCATACACCAAGCAAGCTCCACCAGGGAGCATCTGATCTTGTCTGGAGGGGTGAGGGAAATGTGGATGAGAAGCAGGAACCAGTGAGGAGAGGGGATGCAGGTGGAAGGCTCCAGTCCAGAGGCCTGCTGATGTTCCGGAGGTGAGCAAACGTTCTCTCCATCCCTCATACCCTCTATCTCCTTTTAATTCCCACAAGCAGGGATACTTGAACACATTAACTTCTGAGATCTCCTTCTGCCCCATTTTCCTTCTTACCTTCCCAAGAAAGGGGTACATGATCATATTCACTTCACAGTGTTTCTTTTAGATTCTCCTTTATTTCTTTTTTCCAACCGTGGAAAATAAATGTCAATAAAGCTTCTCTCTTAAGGGATACTTTCCAGAATGTTTTTCTCCTGGTGTCCTATGGAGCTCAGGCCAGTCCTGGGGTGGGGAGGGGAGGGGAGTGTGGCCATGGAGAGAAGGTGACTATGATCTCCCCTTCTCCTCCTCACACCCTGAACAGCCTCTTAAAAACAAAACTGGTGAAAATACATGCAGTAGAACACACACCCACTCATCAGTTTCCGCGTGTACAGCTCAGTAACACTGGTTACATTCTCCACGTCACACTTCTCCCCATCTCTGCCCACATTGTTTCACCACCACTGCCTTCGAGACACTGTCCACCAAACTTCTCATGGACGCTGTACAGTTACTGTCGACAATTTGATTCCTTATAACTAATTGTTAAAAAAATCAAGCGCTCCTGGCGAACATCCTTCACTAACTTAGCTAAGCAGTTGTTTATAGTTTACAGACAACTTCAGGGGATAATTTCTGTTTGTGGCTTGAAGATTTTCTCAGAGATTTAGATTTAGGGGTTCCTCCAGTCTCAGTAGATTCAGGAAGTCTGGATTCTGTAAGAATTTGAAATTCTGTTCCATGTATTTTTTTCTCATTTGATGAGGATTCGTCTGTTGATTCCTTGACGAAATGTTCAGTAATGGTAGCCAGGCACCATCCAGTTCTTACGATCGCATAGCTAAGGAGGCAGTAGCTGAACAGCCTTTGATGCCAGAAAACCTAACACTCCATTCACACCAACCTAATCTGCCTGTTTTGGGTTTTTTTGAGTCCCTGACACAGGGAGGCAAGCAGCTAAGCCATTGAATGTTGACCAGAAGCTGTTAGCTTGTATTGTTTACAATGGAACCAGACGACAGAGAGCCAGTCTGCTGGAAATGTGGACACTGGTGGACGGGGCCTGTTTCTGAGCTGGGGTGTCTCCCGATCCAGTGAGGAACATGGAGGTCGATGGGGAGTGGATACGTTCACCAAGAGAAGGCAGGTCAAAGAGGCCTGTTTACCCATGAGTGGGATTGCAAAGCTCCTATTTTTACTTATGCTTATTGAAGCTGCAGAAGGTGGACACTCTCGGGGTGGGGAAAACCCATTTCAGGCTGTAGGTCCCACCTGTGTCCGTGGTGTTGGCACCAGTGACACCTGTGTGAGCACTGACCCCTTCCTAGCAAAGGCCCTGCAAGCTGTCACACAGAGGCAGATGGCCAGCTCCTCCCCAGTCAGGCAGACCCGACCATGGAATCCCAGTGGAGGCCAAATGTCGGTGCGCCCTACAAGGCACCCAGGTCCAATGAGCGTTACTGCGGCACCGCAGGCCCGCAGCGCAGGCAGCAACGGGAAGCTCAGTCGTGCACGTGAGCCTGGTGTGGAGCTACCACAAGGCTGCAGGACCCGACTGCCAGCCATTCCGGCAGGTGACGAGAGCTACTACGGTCCTTAGCCCATGAGGAATCTTTTAACTCTGAAGCGCCCGGGAGGCTGGTCCAGCTGACGCTGCTTCTGGTTCTGTACCAACCTCGGGGACTGGGACGTCTCCAGAATCCCGGGACGGATGCGTATGTGGAGCTGCGGGTTTAAACCACAGGGTTCTGCTGCTGCTTTTAAAGAACCACGGGGACAGCTGCAACTTGCCGAAATGGCCGTCTCAGGAAATAGCATGAATGCCTTGAAGTCTCGATAAAAAAAAAAAATCCTAACTCACTCTGACACTCACGACCACTCTACTCAACAATGTTTAACGTGTGTCCATGTTGTTGGTGTTGTAATTAGCTGCTGTGGACTTGGCTCCGACTCTCGGCGGCCAAGTGCGTATCATAAGGAAACACTGCCGTTCCTGTACCACCTTCACAAAAGGAACCCTCTTGCCGGCAGGGGCGGATTACCCAACAGGCAAGGTAAGCACGGTGCTTACCTTGCTTACCAGCTCATCTGTAGTGAACGCCGTCACATTTTTTCACCACATCGAAGACTCTGCTTCTAGGTGTGGCCGGCATCTGTCCTCTCTCCCCACCCCACAGCACTTCCTACAGAATCAAAGCCTCTTTTCAAATTCACAATCCCTGACAGGGGCAGATGACCCCGTGAGCAAGGTAAGCACAGGCTTACTTGTGCTTATGTAGTAATCCATAGTAAACAATTTCACATGGGTTTTTACCACATCTTTGATGTGAACTTGTTCACTACAGATGATCTGGTAAGCAACGTAAGCACCATGCTCACCTAGCCTAGTCAGTAACACGCCCTGGCTCGCCGGTCTAGTGTCCCCCAGCACCTGGCTCTCCGTCACAGGCGTGCACTGCCAGGGAGAGGTCAGAGGAGGGGGCTGCCCTCAGAGCCAGGTAAGAGAAGCCTGATGCCTGATTATCTGACTGCTGCAGATGGCCAAACCCTCCATCTGCCCTCCAGAGAGTCCTGGGCGTGCATGCAGGAGCCGGCTGTCAGCCTTGCCTGTCCCACCTCCACTGCTCATCGGTGGAGCCCACCCCAGCAGGAGCCCACCCCAGCAGGAGCGTTCACAGGTCGGCGCTTCATCCTCAGGGGCTGCACACTCCACAGAGGCTTCACCGCGGCACCAGCGGGCAGGAGAGCGGGAGGCCAGGGTGCTGCACCCCCACGCACTGTCTCTCCCGGGGACTCATCCAGCTAGGAATTCTGAGCTGGGAAGAAGCTGCTCCCAGCTTCCAGCGGGCAGAATGCTGTAGTTATGGTATCTGACAGGCATCTCTGCACTCCCCAGGCATACTTCCGGGCAGTTGACCCAGTAAGCGAGGTACGCACGGGCTCACTTGTGTTTACTAATCTGTAGTGAGCAGTTTCACACGGGTTTCATCGCATCTTTGATTATTGGGTAATCAAAAATCACCTTGCCTAGGAACCCTGGCGGCGCAGTGGTTAAGGGCTCAGCTGCTACCCAAAAGGTCGGCAGTTCAAACCCACCAGCCGCTCCGCGGGAGAAAGACATGGCAGTCTGCTTCTATAAAGATTTCAGCCTTGGAAACCCTAGGCGGCCATTCTACCCTGTCCTGTAGGGCTGCTATGAGTCAGCATCGACTCAAAGGCAGTGGGTTCGTTTGTTTTAACCACCTACGGGAGAGAGAGCTGGCTTACAGACAGAGATGCATTTCACAGTGACAGCTTTTCTCTGCTGGTGGGTGGTTTCTTATTCTTCCCCGAAAGAAAATAGAGAGAATGACTAAGGAAAACCAGCATTTGAACTGTCTGGCCACCTGCACATAAATCTATCACGTCTCTCCCCGGAGCTGCATATTTCAGAAAATCAGTAAGAGAATATCATCTATGTGACTGAGGGTGCGTTTAAGCGGTCTGCTGACGGCTCCCTGGACCCCACTCGGCCTCGGGAGAACCCATGGGGCAGGACGGGATGAGCTGCCTGGAGATGATCGAGTGCCCTTCCTTCCCACGGATGATTCGGATGGATATGCCAACACCCACACCTCCCTAGATGGTTAGATTAAAAACCAATTTAAACGAATTCCATTTTCTTGCCAGTGATGGGTTTAGCAATGGGCATGTCACCTGGTTCCGGCCAACGATCCAAGAAGTAAAACCAGCCAGGGGACTTCCAGAGAAGGAATATTGACTCCTAAGAAGGTAGCACAGTGGTTAAGAGCTCAGCTAATATCCAAAAGATCGGCAGTTCGTATCTACCAGCTGCTCCTTGGACACCCTATTCCTGTCCTATAGGGTCCTATGAGTCTGAATCGACTAGAAAGCAACAGGTTTTTTTAAGAAGGAGAACGAGATAGCTCCGGGCCCTGTGACTGACACATCTGAGTGAGCTGGCTGGACCTGAGGCAGCCACCTTGTGACCATGAGGAACCTGGAGGGCAGAGTCAGCTCAGTGAGGGCGTCAGGTACAGGTTTGGGGAGAATTTGTGTCCTTGGTGACATCCTCAGATCACAATATGGATGGACCCAGGTCAGCTCCTCCTCAGTCCCTGTCACATGAGGTGATAGCTTCCCTTGTTTAAGCCAGTTTGCAGGTCCCCACACCTCTAAGCAACACCCAACTCTGAGAACACCTGCATGGGTGCCGGCTGGGTCTCACCTGGACTCTCCACCCACTGACATGCGTGCTTGCTTCCCGCCTTCTGCACGTCTTCACCCAAACATCGGTGGTTCCATGAGCCAGCTGGCCCTCTCATTTACATCACAATCCTTCCCCGTCCCCATTCCTCTGTTTTCCTCCATAGAATTTAGCATCACCCGACATATTTACTTGTTTTTCTTTCTCTACAAGTTTCTGGGTTTCCTGCCTGTTTCCTCCTGTTACAGGCAGGCTCCTGGGAAGCATCAGCTTTGGCCTATGTTGTCTCTGCTGTGGTGCTTTAAATCACGTCCCCAAAGACGTGTTGGAACCCCAGCCCCTATACCTATGCATGTGACCCTGTCTAGAAATAGAGGTGTCTTTGTTATATGTTAACTAGAGCACACCCAAGTCGAGTGGGCTTGAAATCCAATCACTTCTGAGTTAGGAAAAGAGTAGATTAGGCACAGAGACACACTCAGGGAGTGGGGGAAGACGTCATGTGAGGATTGCCTACAAGCCAAGGACCAAGGAACGAAGGACCAAAGAACCAAGGAACCAAGGAACCAAGGACCAAAGAACCAAGGAACCAAGGAACCAAGGACCAAAGAACCAAGGAACCAAGGAACCAAGGACCAAAGAACCAAGGAACCAAGGAACCAAGGACCAAAGAACCAAGGAACCAAGGAACCAAGGACCAAGGAACCAAGGACCAAGGACCAAGGAACCAAGGAACAAAGGACCAAGGACCAAGGACCAAGGAACCAAGGAACCAAGGAACGCCTGCAAGGAATGGAATGGCCGAGACCCCGATTTGGACCTGTAGCCTCCAGAACTGTTAGAAAATAAAGTTCTGTTCTTCAAAGCCACCACTTGTGAAATCTGTGTTACAACAGCACCAGGAGACTGAGACACTGCTTTGTTCCCAGCACCTGGGACAGCACCTGGAATAGCACCGGGGACACCCAAGTTTTCAAACATGCTGTTCTTAGGTGCCGTTGAGTGATTCTGACTCACAGCGACCATACAGGACAGAGTAGAACTGCGCCATAGAATTTCTAAGGAGCAGCTGGTGGATTCGAACTGCCGACTTTTTGGTTAGCAGCCGAGCTCTTAACCACTGCACCACCAGGGCTGTGTACTGAATGTGAACTGAACAAAAGCAAGACTGAGCGAATGGGTGCAGTGAGTTTTTCAGAATTACTAACAGACCCTGTGGCGTCTATGCTGAGAACATTCCCGTGGTGTCCACTGGAACTGGAGTGCAGCCCCCTTTCCCAACCCGACCTTCTGGGTCTCTAGCTGCACCTCGTGTGCTCCCTCCATCCTGGTACAGCACGGCCCCACCATAGTGACCGTCTTTGTATCACCAAACACACCGCGCCCTTCGAAAGGCTCCCACCCACTGTCCCTCTGTTTGGAGCCCTCTCTCCCTGACCCCTCATGCCAGCTCACATATCTCTGCCTCAGAGGGACCTCCCAGCTACCTCCCTGACACGGCTGCTCACTCCCACCACTACCCACCCCCTCCTCTGCCATTTGGATTTGCACTGCCTGTTTAATTGTCTGTGTTGGCATAGTCAGTTAAGCACTTGGTACTAAGCAAAATGTTGGCACTTCAAACCCAACAGCTGTGCCTTTGAAGAAAGACCTGTCAAACTGCTTCTGACAGGTCACAGCCTTAAAAACTCTATGGAGCACAGTTCTACTCTGCACACGTGGGGTCGCTATGAGTTGGAATTGACTTGATGACAACGCGTTGGGCTTTCTTTTGGTTTTAAAAGCGGACTATGTTACTGCAAATTTATGCAGAATAATAATAATAGTCATCTTTATTCACTTCTGTGTGCCGGGCATCGTGCTAGAAAAGTTCTGAAGCTCATTTACATAAAAATACAATAATTACTGTAGAAAATTCTGGTACAATGCACTACAGTGTATAAAGGCTTATCTCTTTTTATGCTAATAAACTCAGTTTCTCCTCTGGTTTCGGCTGATCTAACTTATCTCCATCTTCTCCTTCAATAGTTCTGCTTAAAATGTCTTAGAATATACATGTCTGTGTACCCACACACACTCATACACTCACACACATACATACACAGTCACACATGTGCATGCATGCACATACATACATGCCCTCACACACAAGCACACACATGCACTCACACACATACACAGTCACACTCATACACACACGTACACACTACATACACACTCACACGTGCACTCACACACATGCACACACTCATGCACACATGTACTCACACATGTATGCACTCACACTCACATACACACATACATGCTACATACCTACACACTCACATGCACTCACACACGCACTTGCACCATGCACTCACACATGCACTCATACATACATGCACTCATGCATGCACACTCATACACACATGCATTCACAGATGCACACACTCATGCACTCGCACACATTCACTCACACACTCATACAGTGCTCACACACACAGTGCTCACACACTTGCTCACACACTCACATACATGCACACTCACAAACATGCACACTCATACATGCTCACACACACATACAATATACATTCACACACATGCTCACACACATACTCACACACACATTCACACATATGCTCACACACACCCAAACATGCACACACACAATGCTCACACACACACATGCTCACATACACTCACACACATGCTCTCACACACATACGCCTGCAATCACAACACACACTCACATGTAGTCACACATGCTCACACACATGCTTACATACATGCTCATACACACACACCCACGCACACACATGCTCACACACACACACACTCCTGCCTGGGCCCCTCCTGGAGACCTGCAGCAGCAGCTGTCTCAGGAGTAAGAACATCGCTGACCCAGGCTCACCCCTTCACTGTGGTAGCAGCAGGCTGCTCAAGGAGAACAGCCGTGTGCTAAGCCTGTGGCTGTAACACTCTCACCATAAGCACATGTGGGGGACACCAAGGACACCTCTCCCAGACTGCCACCCTCAACCAAGGAGAGCAGCAGGCCAAGCACACACCGAGGACGGCATACACGTCAAACGCCCACCCGTGCAGGACGCTGCAGGTGTTCCGAAGGTACCGTGAACAGGACTGCTCACCACGGAAGAGAAGCCTGTGATCAGAATGTCAGCGGGAGGCAGCGAGCAACGGTGCCCGCTGCTGTCACCCTGACCCCCACCAAAGAAACCTCACCGACAAGCCGATCCAACCAAGTCACCCCAGAGCTGTACGTCACAGTACATGGCTGTGCCCCATTTGGGAACACGCCCCAGTTAGAGCATTCCGATGCAGAGAAACTGATACGGACGGGTAGCTTTCTCTATACGCGCGCGCATGCACACACACACACACATTTTCCTCTGCTGGCTCATGACAGTGTGTAAGGAACCCTGCAGCTGTGTGTGTGTTTATATACGTATGCATGTATATATATAAACGTACACACATACAAATACATACACCTACGCAAACACATCCACCCACCCTCAGAGCGCTCTTACAAATAGACTGTGTGACTCAGCAGAAGGTGATGGTTAGCCACTGAGGATACACAAACAAAGCAACAAGAAGCTCGCAAGTCAGCTGAGCAAACTGAAGTGAAACCAGGATTTTGCTTCTCTGTCTGCTCTTGCCTTTTAATCAGACGCACGGACACTTCCCAGCAACACTCAGGCCGCCGCACAAGCTGCTCGTGCACAGCCAGCTGATTTCGGTAAAGGCACGCGTGTCCGTGTGCCGTCTGGCACGTGACATGCCCTCGCTGGAGGCAGATGAGCGCGTACACGCTTGTTAGTTTGTGTGTGCACGAGGGTCCTGGGCGGCCCAGCCTGGGTCTGCTGTGGAGCGTGACGGGCGGCCCCTCACAGGATCCTGCCCTCTCAGTGACACCCAGGGCAGATTAGTGAAGATTCCAGGGGAGACCAGAGGGAGGATGGAGAAGGCAGAAAGTGCGAGGCCCTTAATAAAAACCAGGACAGCAATGTTGGTCTACATCCAGGTCTGTGCTCTTAGACTGTAAACTAGAGAGTGTTACGGATTGAATTGTGTCCGCCCAAAATATGTGCTGGGATCCGAGCCTCTAGATCTGTGGATGAGATCCCCTTTGGGAAGAGGATTTTCTTTGTTATGTTAATGAGGCCACGTCAGCGTGTGCTACACCTAATCGCTCCTGAGTTGTGAAAGGAGTGGATGAGACATAGAGACAAGCATGCCCAAATGGCAGGAGGTGGGGACGGAGAAGATGCCACCCAGAGATTGCCAAGAAGCCGAGGAGCGTGGGGTTCCAGAAGCTGAGACGAGGACCTCCCCCCAGAGCCCAGAGGGACAGAGCCTTCCCCTAGAGCCGGAGCCCTGAATTCAAACTTCTAGCCTCCTGAACTGTGAGAAAATATATGCACGTTCTTTAAAGCCCCTCACTTGTGGTATTTTTGTTACAACAAAACTAGGACACTAGATGGAGACCATTTATAAGCATCTTTGAACATTTTTTAGAGGTTTTTTTTTTTCCCTAAATTTTATTCATTTGTTGTTGTTGCTGAGAATATAAACAGCAAAACATACAAGCAATTCAACAGTTTCTACATGTGCGGTTCAGTGACACCGACTGCGTTCTTGCAGTTGTGCGAGCATTCTCACCCTGCTTTTCTGAGGTGTTCCTCTCTCACTCATGTAAACTCACAGCCCCCTTAGGTTCTTGTCTAATCTTTCGAGTTGCTGTTGTCACTTGGATCCCATATAGATAGTTCTTAAATCACATTGATTAAGGGTAGGGTTGCACTGCTGATTATGGGGATTGCTGTCAATAAGTTGTACACCAGCAAAAAGTTGAACTGGCAAAAGTTGTGTGATAGATATCGCATTGCTGTTGAGTATCTCTTGACTCACAGTGACCCTGTAAGACAGGGTAGAACTTCCCCATAGGGTTTCCGAGGCTATAAATGTTTATGGGAGCAGACTGTCACATCTTTCTCCCATGGAGTGGCTGGTGGGTTCGAACAGCTGACCTTTCGGTTAGCAGCCTAGTGCTTAACCACTGCCTCACCAGGGCTCCACCACATACCCATACACACCTCTTTTTGTTTGTCTGTTTGTTTTAACAGATGAAGGATTTAGGGCTTAGAAAGGGTACTTGATTTTCCCGAGAGTCCCTAAGGAGCAGAGGGAGTGTAGGCAAAGGCGGGACAAACGAGACTCTCCATAGAAGGAAGCCCTAAGAAGGCAGGGGCAGTGAAGTCAGGAGCGATGGAAGGGAGAGAGGGGTCTGCTCATCAAGGAAAACTTTCCCAGGTTCTTTAGGGATAACACTCCAATGCCGAGTTCATGGTTTCAGAGTTCGAGGAGTTTGGGTTTGGCAGCTTGAGGGTTTTCGTTGGCCAGGGCTGCGAGACCGTCTCCAGTGACACCCTGCCTCAGTGCAGAGGTTCAGCGCAGGTCTCACCCTGCAGCTGCTCCAAGCTCAGCCTTGGGAACAAATGCCCTCACTTAGACACACCATAAACAAGGCAGAGCTTTAAAATATGCAGAAACACCGCACCCAAGAAAGGTTTCTGAGAAAAGAGCGCTCCCTGTACACATACTGTTGCATACGAGTATGCCTCCTTAAATTCTTACAATAAAACCTTGAAAAGATGTATGTTCTTTCCACACTGCAGAGCAGACTGGTGTGAGCTGGTCTCCTGTAACATCGCACAAGCCAGACCTCCTTGCTTGGGGTCTGACACTTGCCGGCTTCACCCGTACGTGCAGCACAGATGCCTGGATCTACCCACCGTGGCTGGGAACAGTGGTGTGTCTGCCACTAGGACCACAGTGTAAGGACTGGCTTTAATGCCAGATTACTATTAGAATTTCTAACACAGGGCTCCCAAAGAGTCTTGGCTCATTAAACAGCTGAGAGACAGGTCTGCATGGACTTCGTCTTGGTGAAGCAGTACTAGTTGGTCACCTGTACGCCCAGCTCCGGGAACCTGGGGTGATAAGCTTCCACCTGTAAATGCCTCATAATCAGCCTTGAAAGATTTGGGAACATTAAAAGGAAGGTCAACATGTTCAGGTCTGGGCATTAGGGGTGAAACTGTGGTTAAAGTGGATAATATTTTCACGTATTTGTAAGCTTTTTTACCTAAATCTATAAAATCAAAGATGAATCCATATAGCAAAGAGCTTGGAAAACACTTCCACCTGTGTTTGTACTATTTCCAGGCACAAATAGCTCTTATTCTTCAGGCACCAGTATGAAATTACTTGCTTTGCTCAAACTCAGGCAAGACATGCGTGAATACATGTTTCTGTATTTCAGATCCTTGGATAACTATTACTGCTTTTGCCTTTAGTGCATTTTCATTTTTCTTAAAGTAATAATTTTGACACAGATAGCTTCACACTATAAAAAGCCCTTTTGGGAGATCAAGTCTTTCAGCTTATTAAACGCTGGCTCCCTTTGCTGATGGCAGGGAAACCCTTGATGGTCCTTGATGGTGGATGTGTCCTCAGTGCCCACCACGGCGTCCAGTACTGAGGGCTTTCTCAAAAGGCATTCCTGCCTGAGAAATGCAACGGACGGACCCTGCCTGCTTTTCCTGCCCTCCGGCTCCTACTGTGGCTCAGAGGCGGCTCCTGGTGACCATCACACAGACGGTTCCCTCCAGTGTTCACACGCCCAAAGTCATGCACTTTACCAGCCAGCCCACAGGAACACTGGCCACGTGGCTGTCTCTGCTGCAGGAAATGCATTTTCACTCGGGGTCTAGGAGGTGCAAGCACCCACAGCTGGTGCAAGCTGTTGTAAAGGAGGGGTCTTCACCTCCTGATTTTCATGCCCAAAATTCTCCCACCAGCCCCCACGGTGAGGAGCTCACCTTGTAGACGTGCCGGGAATCGGGCGGCCTGTGTCCACCAGCACGCACCAGCAGTACCCAGTGGAGGGGTGGCACTGCACGGGCTTGTACAGACCACCGTGCGCACACTCCGGGATCACCACGTTGTCGTTCTTTGGCTGCTTGGCCTCTTCCAGGGCTGACTGGTGCTCCTGGTCACATGACGATGCTAGAGAGAAGGACATAGAGAGTGTGGGTGGGTCAGCATACAGCCAGGTAAGGAGACATGTGGAGCACACTGAAGGGAACAAGGTGGGTGGGTCAGCACACAGCCAGGTAAGGAGACAGGTGGAGCACACTGAAGGGTACAAGGTGGGTGGGTCAGCACACAGCCAGGTAAGG
>NW_004443938.1:2177372-2230063 GCF_000243295.1 Trichechus manatus latirostris | reverse complement strand
ACAGCCAGGTAAGGAGACAGGTGGAGCACACTGAAGGGTACAAGGTGGGTGGTCTAGCACACAGCCAGGTACGGGGGAGACATGTGGAGCACGTTGAAGAGTACAAGGTGGGTCAGCATACAGCCAGGTAAGGAGACATGTGGAGCACACAGAAAGGTACAAGGTGAGCAGGTCAGCACACAGCCGGGTAAGGGGACGTGCATAGCACACTGAAGGGTACAATTGGAAAGGGAAAGGGAACTGGGGGAGAAGAAGGGTTGTGGTCACTCCTAGGGGCAGAAAGTTGACACAAGGGAGCGGAGCCCAGGGTTTGGGTTCAGAAGTCCTGGCCATGTCCCATTTCGCGGTGCGCCCAAGTGCTCACTGCTCGCTTTCTGAGTGAATGGGGTACAGGGGACTTGTGCACACTCATGTTAACATATGGTGCAGCCCAAGAGTTAAAGCTGAGAGGTCAGCTTGGACAAGGTTCTCACGTGGATCTGATGCCCGCTGGATGCCCTAACACCACTGGTCTGAGCAGACCTGGGATGGACAGAAACCTCCTCCCACAATTTGATCACGCACATAGGTGAACCTCAAGATGCATCCAAGGGAGCTGGGGCACCAGCATGGGTCTGGATCCCACTGCTTTTGTCATTCTGCTGCCCACTTTCCCAGCTCACCCTTGTCCACACCCTCCCCAGAGGCACCTGAAAATATCCACTTCCCCACCCTGAGCCCCACAAGGTTTGACCAAGGCTGAATCTAAGGTGATCAACCAATAATAGTTCAAGTAGTTGCTGAGGCTGCTTATGTACAACCAAACACCTCATGGGATTTGGTTCCTTGGTTTGGAGACTTAGGATCATGCTTTCATGGGACAACCCACTTAATTGGCCTAATAACGTGTTTTGTGCTTCTATCTCCTAGTTTGTTGCATACAGCCTGGAGTCCTAAAAGCTTGCAAGTGGCCATCCAAGGCACAGCAATTGGTCTCTATTCACCTGGAGCAACAGAGGAATAAGGAAAGTCAGGAATAGCAGGAAGATATGAAATGTGTGGCTAATCGCCTCCATGAACTGCTTCCTTTGCTGAGACCAGAAGAACTGGATGGTGTCCAGCTATCATTACTGAACATTTTGATCAAAGATTCCATAGAAGGATCCTGATCAAAAGAGGGGAAATGCAGAACAGAATTGAAAATTCTCACGGACTCCAGACTTTCTGGAGCCATAGAGGGTGAATGAACCCCTGAGACTATTGCCCTGAGATAATCTGTAAACGTTAAACCAAAAATATCCCCTTAAGTCTTCTTAAAATCTTTGACCATTTTTGTCATTTGTGTTGAACAGATAACCATTTTCTACTTCTTTCAATTTTGTCACCAACTTAAACTTAAAGGGGGTGGAAATCTTGTGAGCCTGGCTCTGGTTCCAGCATATTTAGATCAGTTTTAGGCAGATCATAAGCGTGACACTGTGGTCTGAAGCAGTAAGAATGTACTAGGTAGAAGACAGTGATAGGTTGGAATGCTCGTAAACTCTGGAAATGACAATGGAAATAACTTGACTTTAATGATAATCCATTAACCCATTGCCCTCGAATCGATTCCGACTCATAGCCACCCTGTAGAACAGAGTAGAACTGCCCCATGCGGTTTCCAAGGCTGTAATCTTTACAGAAGCAGACTGCTGTGTCTTTCTCCCATGAAGAGGCTGGTGAGTTTGAACTGCCAACCTCTCTTTTCACAGCCAAGTGCTTTAACCACTGCGCCACCAAGGCTCCTGACATTAATGATAAGAAAAGTATTATCTAATAAGTCTAACGCTTATGTAACAAAACGGATACTATTCATCTAAATTTTGTTGTGTGCTTGCACTGAACTATATCATGTCATACATTTTCTCATTTAATCTTCACAAAAACCCGACTCTTTTCCCCATTGGATAAATGAGAAAACCGAGGCAGAGCTAAGTCAGGCACCTGGTCTGAGGCACACAGTTAGCGTGGGGCGGGCTGAGAACTCAAATCTCAGCGAGGAGACCTGGCTTGCGTGTGCAACTACTGTCTGTGGCTAGAGGTGACAGGTAAATACATATACTCTAGTCCTGAGTTATACGGTTATTTTCAAGAGTCTTTCGCCCCACCTGTCACCTGGAAATCGGCATGCAATAAATTTGGCATTGATCCTTAGTTGTCGGAATTGTCCGACAAATTAGTTTCTATCATGTGAAGACCGTAAGGAAAATGGAGGTTGAGCTAAACATTTTCGGAGGCAACCGATGTTTGCTTTTGAGAGATCCTCAAAGTGGTCATCGTATTACCAGCTGGAAGTAAACAAGCCGGGAAGATCTGACCAAGTCAGCTTTCCTCATCAGCCTCATGATGAGGAAGCTGATGGCTTTTCAAGGGCAGGCCCCTGGAGAACGCACTGCTTACGTTAATGTGCTCTTGGTCCTTTCTCAGAAACCAAATTCATGAACAGAATTTATGGTGTGATTATCTGGCCACAAAATGCTTGTCGTGCTCTATCCAAGGACATACTGTATCTATAGAAATAGTTCTGGACAATTCTTGAGATGAAACTTTGGGGATTTTACGTCATATTTTACCATGCTTATGGTACATAATAAGCCAAATAGGATTGATTAAGTCAATAACCTCTTTAAAAAACTGCCAAGAACGTTGTAAAGCAGCGAGGCTATTACAGAAGAGTCTAAAGAAAGTCCGTGTTTGTTTTTATAAACATCCCGGCACAATGAGCACTGTTAACACATGTGGTTTTATTTGGTGGACCTGGCTCCCTGCAGGGAACTCAAACTTACTGAAAAAATGCAGTGATGTTTTCTTTTAGTAAGGGCCATAGAGAAGTCAGAAGACCTTCTGTAAACAGACTAATGATGACCCTTGGGGGTGAAGCCTCCGCAGAAGCACAATCTACGTATTTGGAAGCGGCCTTGCACTCACGAGGACGTTCCCAAGTTCTCCTCTTGTGCGGGACCAGCAGGGAGGGGGGGCCCCACTTCTGCCTGGGGTGGCAGTAGGGCCCCACGGAGATAATGAGCGGGAAGGTTACTCACCTGTGGTTCTCGCTAGCACAAGATGAGTTCCGGTTCTGTAAAGGACCTTAATCTTATCTGTTATGGATTGAATGTGTCCCCCAAAAATACGTGTTGGAATCCTAACCTCTATACATGTGGACTCATAGTTCCGACTCATAGTGACCCTGTAAGTGGTTAAGTGTTTGGCTGCTAACCAAAAAGTCGGCAGTTCCAATCCACCAGTCGCTTCTTGAAAACCCTCTGGGGTAGTTCTACGTTGTCCTGTAGGGCTGCTATGAGTTGAAATCAGCTCGATGGCAAAGGTACCGGTCTGGTACTATACGTGTGGACATGAACCCATTTGAGAATAGGGGTTTCCTTGTTTTGTCAACGAGGCCATATCAGTGCAGGGTATGTCTTAAGCCAATCACTTCTGAGATATGAAAGGAGTAGTTTAGGCCAAAAGACTAAGGTGAGAGGCCCGGAGTCACTCTCCTCGCTCTTGATTTACTAGCCTGATGCACTTTAGCAAGAAACATACCCTTTCCTACATTCAGTATTCTCATCCATCTGTCCCGTCTACCTCACAGGATCCCTGTGTGATTAAAGGGAGTAATATACCATGTTACATGGTTGAGCACAAATTCAAAGAAGTATGATTGAGCAAACGTTTGGCATAGCCCATTACACATGGGGTCACAAAGAGTAAAAGATCCCAGAAAGAAAACCAAGAGTCAAAACCCAAAATGCAAATTGCGTATACCTTCAGTATCACATATGAAAATATCTTCTAAAACGCCAAACCAGCATCAGAATGGGGCAATATTAGATTTTTCTATAAATTGTCGATTCATTAACATCCATGCTTATGGTGTATTATCCTGAACATCTGGTCCACCAAGTAAAGAGAGAGAACAAAGCCTCGAGTAATTGACAAGAATGGAAATGGAACATGAGAATTAAGCCAGAAGGTCTGCATTTTTTCTGTGTGATAATAAAAAGTTGTCTACTCAACTTTTCAACATACATATAGCAGTCGCCATGGAGTCGATTCTGACTCATGAGGACCCCATGTGTGCAGAGTAGAACTGCTCTATAGGGTTTCCAAGGCTGTGACCTTGAGGCAGCAGATGGCCAGGCCTTTCTTCTGAGGTGCCTCTGGTTGGGTTCCAACCGCCAAGCTTTTGACTAGTAGTCGAGAGCTTAACTGTCTGTGCCACCAGGGGCTTCTTGTATACATATACATCTATATATACCTTGTATATAAAACCAAAAAAACAAACTCATTGCAATTGAGCGATTCTGACTCATAGCGACCCTATACAACAGAATAGAACTGTCCTATAGGATTTCCAAGGAGCAGCTAGTGGATTTGAACTGCTGACCTTTTTGGTTAGCAGCCGAGCTCTTAACCACTGCACCACCAGGTCTCCATATACATATATATACACACATATATCTATACGTATATATGTGCATATATCTATATCTCTATCCTTATTATGCCACCACATCTCAACAGTCTTTACAAAAGAATAGCTTTCCGTTCTGTGTATTAGATTTATTCTCACCCAAGCCATTGATTTACAACCAATGCCCGGCTCTTGCTGCCGTAGAACAGATTCACCCGATGGTACTCTGAGCCCATAGGGAAATGTACTAACTCTTTAACATAATTATGATGCTTGCATTGCACGTTCTTCCATAGCTAATTCTCTCCAGGGTTTTACATTTTTTGAATTCTGAGCCATTGTGTTTGGGCTTTCTCTGCTCTAACAGCTTGTTTATGCTTATGGCTCAGATACTTTGTGCCCTGGGCTACGCAGCCCATCTCTAACTCACTGTGGAAAAGTAACTAACACTTTGGAGAGAGTCTGGCTCAGTATTTTTTCATTAAAACATAGAATATGAACATGATTATAATTCCAATTTACTTCTATGAATTTTAAGATTTATAACCATATAACAACTCTTTATTTTTAGAAAGATACTTCTGTAAAGTTCGTAGAATATCCATCAAAAGAGCATTAATTTACTTCTCAAACTAGCAGTAGATGTCAGTGACTTACAATGTGTCTGTCAGTTTGTTCAAATAATCGGACAACCAAAGGGAGTTTTGATAATAGCAAGTGGCTGCTTGACATCTATGGACTTAAAAAAAAAAAAATACAATAAAGCTTAAATGATGATCCCATTAAATGTAGGCTACTTGATTTTAATATGATGATACTTAGAGCATTTTTATAGGAAGCAATAACAAATTACATCAATTCTAAAACTATATCTTTAGATTTGGCTGTATTTCAAGAAGCTTCACACTGCATATAGTAAGTTTTTTGGATAGCTCACCTCCGTAATAGCTTTGCATTAATATTTAGAGTTTTATCATTCACCTTCTAACAGGTACAAAATCCTAAAAAGATTTTAAAAAATAAAAATAGCTGACATCGTCTACTTCGCCATATCCACGTCCACTGCCTCCTTCTCACAAGCCAATGCCAGAGATGCAGAGCTCTCCTGCTTTCAGCGGCTCCTGTCATGAGATCCTAGTCACTTCTGCCTCGTTCCAGTTTCTCTGTTGTCTACTCTTAGCTATCTGTCCACTTGGCCAGGGTTCTTTTCCTGCTCCCAAACTCTTCACAACAGGTTTGCTATTGTTTTTCTGTTCCTGGGGACAGTGTTGCCTATCTGGTTGGTTGATTGGTTGGTTGTTAATGTTGTTATTTGTTAAGGGGTCTCATGTCCCTTTTTTCCACATAAAATCCACTCTTAGAACATCGTGTTTCCCAGACATCCTGGCTTTAAAAAAAACAAAAAGTGAAAAATTGCTATTTGAGAAAGAAAGAAGAAAGACCTTCAGAGTTCTCCAGAAATTACCACAGGGAATGAATGACAGTGTGCCCAGGTGTGGCCCTAATACTTCTTACCCATTACATTTACAGTGTTTCATACTTAATTTCATATCTACTGACAGCTTCTATTCTCTATTTAGTCCCATCAATAATCCAGAACAATACTTATGGGGGCAGCTAAAGAAAAGGTTGAACACAAGTTATGCATTAAGTATTTTTATTAGAAAAGAAGAAAATTTTGAAATCAATCATCTCAGCTTTCACCTAAGGAAACTTAGAATATCGAAGTATATCCAAAACAAATAGAAGGAAGGACATAATGAACATAGAAGCCCAAAATCAATGAAAAAGAAAATAGACAAACAGGAAGAAAATCAATGAAACAAAAATTTGTTTCTTTGAATAGATGAATAACATTGCTAAAGCCCTAGCTAAACTGATGAGAGAGAGAGAGAGAGAGAGATATTACCTAAAATCAGGAATGAAAAAGGGAAGATCGTTATATGTCCTATGGAAAATAAGGGGATATTATGTATTATGAGCAACTTTATGCCAAAATATTGAAGAATTTGTATGAAATGGGAAAAAAAATTCCTTGAGAAACATAAACTATAAAAATCGACCCAAGAAGAAATAGAAAATCTGAGTAGCCCTATATTCCTTAAAGAAATTTAATTCATAATTAAAATTTTGTCCACAAAGAAAACTTCAGGCTCAGATGGTGTACTGATGAGTTACATGAAACATTTAAGAAAGAAATAATACCAATCTTAAACAAAAGCATTCAAAAGATAGGAAAAAAAAACCACTGCCATCGAGTCGATTCTGACTTATAGCGAAACTATAAGGAAGAGTAGAACTGCCCCATAGGGCTTCCAAGGAACAGCTGGTGGATTTGAACTGTCAACCTTTTGATTTGCAGCCAAGCTCTTAACCACTGCACCACCAGGGGTCCCAAAAAGATAGAGGAGGAAGGAATATGTGTTACCTCATTTTAGAAACTCAGCATAGTCCTAATATTAACACCATACAAGAACAACACCAGAAAAGAAACTTACAGATCAATATCCTTTGTGAAGATAGATGCAAAAATCCTTAACAACAACAACAGCAAGAAAATCACAAACTGAATCCAGAAGCAAATAAAAGGAATGATATATTGTGACTAAATGGAGTTTATACCAGGAATGCAAGGTTGGGTTAACATTTGAAAATCCGTCATTGTAATTCAACACATTAACAGAATAAAGATTAAAATCTATATGATTATTTTAACAGATGCAGAAAAAGCATTTGAGAAAATTCAACACCCATTCATGGCAAAACACTTGGAAAATTAGGAATAGAAGAAAAACTTTTCTATCTGATAAAGTGCATGTAAGAAAACCCTACAGATAATATCATACTTAATGATGAAAAGCTAATCATGGAAATAACCTCAACGCTTCTATTTATCATTATACTGGAGGTGCTAGGTAATGCAATACAGGTAGTAAAAATAAAGGTATACAAGACTGAAAAGAAAGATGAAAATCTGTCTTTAATCACACATGACAGGATTATGTATATAAAAAATCCTAATGTATCTACAAAGGAAAAAAAAAAAAAAAAAAAAACTGCCAGAATTAATAAGTGAATGTAGCAAGGATCCAAAATGCAAGGTCAATATACAAAAATCACTTGTATCTCTACAGACAAGCAGTGAACAACTGGAAAATAAAATCTTTAAATGTTAATTGCAATAATATCAAAAACAAAAATTACTCAGGAATAAATTTATAAAAAGATGTGCAAGACATTGAAAACTGCAAAAACCCCTGAAATTTTTTAGACTGAGTAAATGAAGAGATATACCATGTTAATGGATTGGAAGAGTCAGTGATGTTATGATGCTAAAGCCAAAACCAAACCTGTTGCTGCTGAGTTGATTCCAACTCACAGCGACCCTGTAGGACAGAGTAGAACTGCCCTGTAGGGTTTCCAAGGAGTGGCTGGGGGATTTGAGCTGCCGACCTTTTAGTTAGTAGCCATAGCTCTTAACCACTGTGCGCACTAGGGTTTCCGTTATGATGTTAATTTCCCAAAAATTGATCTGTGGATTAAACATAGTTCCTATTAAAACCTTATGAAGTGTTTTTGTAGAAATTGACATTTGGGCTCTAAAATGGATAGGGAAAAGACCTAGACTATCCAAAGCACTCTTCCAAAAGAACAAAGTTGGAGACCTAATGTTACTTTATTTGGAAAGTTATTTTAAAGCTACAGTTATCCAGACAGGGTGTTATAGGAGTAAGGATAGCTAAATCAATTAAGATAAAAGAATACAGAACTCATAAATAGACTCAAAAGTATATGCTCTATTGATATTTGACAAGGCGCCAAAGCAACTCAATAGGGAAGGGAAAGTCTTTTCAACAAATGATTCTAGACAACAGAATATCTATATACCAATAATAAAAAACAAACAAGCAAACAATAAAGCCTAACTCATACCATTCACAAAAACGTATTTGAAATGAAAAAGAGATTTAAATATAAAAGCTAAACATACAGAGCTTCTAAAGAAACTATGAGAGAATATCTTTGTGACATAGGGTTAGACGAAGATTTTTAGGGCAGACACAGAAAGCACTAATCACAAAAGAATAATTTGGTAAATTACACTTCATCAAAATTAAAAACACTCACTCACCAAAAGACACCAAGAAAGTGAAAATGCAAGTCACAGACTCGGAGAAAATATTCCTAATTCACATATCTGACAGAGAACCCAGGTTACATTAAAAAAATTCTATAAATCAATTTAAAAAAAACCACAAGTAACCAAATTTAAATTTGGCGAAGACGAACAGTCACTTCGAAATGAAAAATATGTGATTGAATGACTCATAGTGACCTAATAGGACGGGGTAGAACTGCCCCATAGGGTTTCTGAGGCGTGGCTGGTGGATTCGAACTGCCATCTTTTGGTTAGCAGCCGAGCTCTTAACCATTGCACCACCAGGGATCCTCAACATCATTAGTTATCAGGAGAATGCAAATTAAAATCCAATGAAATAACACTTCACATTCTTTCGAATGGCCCAAACTGAAAACACCAAGACACCAGAGTTGGCAAGGTTGTGGAGCAGCTGGATCTCTCATGTCGTCCTCTCGGGAGTGTAAAATGGTAGGACCACTGCATAACTCTACTCAGATATTTACCCAAGACCGACAGCGGAAACTCACAGTGACCCACGTGTGCAGAGTAGAACTGCTCCATTGGGTTTTCAAGGAGAAGCAGATCAGGCCTGGCTTCCCAGGCACCTCTAGGTGGGTTCAAACTGCCAACCTTTCGGCCAGTGGTTGAGCACTTAACTGTTTGTGCCACCCAGGAAACCCGCCTGGGGGCTCCATGAGTTAGAATCGACTGGATGGGGACTAGCAACCAACAACGACCAATCAATCAAAAAACGCAGCACGAAATGACTTGTACAAGAACGTACATGGGAGCTTCATGCATAATAACCCAAAACTAGACAAAAACAAACTACTCATTAAGGAACAGAGTTTAATTCTCCTGGAATCCAGATTTCTGGGGTCCATGGAGTTAGGGTAACTCACCCAGGCCATTGCCCTGAGATGTTCTCTTGAACCTTGAGCCTTGAAGAAACTGGTTTCCAAAACTCACCTTTGAGTCAAACAATGGTGTAGATAAATTAGTAAAGACTGTTTTGCCTTAGGCATTGGGGTCTTTTGAAGAATTATCCACCTCCAGTCAGTTTTGCAATCCACATGGATTGCGCCTCAACAAAAAGAAAACAAAAATCTTCACAACTAGACCAATAAGCAACATCATGATAAATGGAGAAAATACTGAAATTGTCAAGGATTTTATTTTACTTGGATCCACAATCAACATCCATGGAAGCAGCAGTCAAAAAATCAAACTACGTATTATATTGGGCAAATCTGCTGCAAAAGACTGCTTTAAAGTGTTAAAAAGAAAAGATGTCACTTTGAGGACTACAGTGTGCCTGACCCAACCATGTTATTTTCAATTGCCTCATATGCATGCAAAAGCTGGACAATGAATAAGGAAGACCAAAGAAGAATAATTGACGCCTTTGAATTGTGATGTTGGTGAAGAATATTGAATATACCATGGACTTCCAAAAGAATGAACAAATCTGTCTTGGAAGAAGTACAGCCAGAGTGTTCCTTAGAAGCAAGGACGGGAGACTTCATCTCATGTACTTTGGACATATTATCAGCAGGGATCAGTCCCTGGAGAACGCTGTCATGCTTGGTAAGGTAGAGGGTCAGTGAAGAAGAGGAAGACCCTCAACGAGATAGACTGACACAGTGGCTGCAACAATGGGCTCAAACATAGCAACGATTGTGAAGATGGTACGGGACTGGTCAGTGTTTCATTCTGTTGTACACAGGGTTGCTATGAGTTGGAACTGACTCGATGGCACCTAACAACAACAACAGTCTGTTTTGAGACGCTGAAGATCAGACTAGAGCTATGTTTTAGGGTAAATCAGTAATTATTTTAACAGATCTTCAAAACAATGATGTATGAAATCCCCCCTGATCAAAAACTGTTATTAGTTCTGTTCTGGCCCCATGTCCACAGCAATGTCACTAAGATGGGGTATAAGAACTTTGGATCCTGTCTCATCTTCGGAACACTTTGACTTTCTGGTCTGAAGAGTTCCCTGATTTGCAAATCATATATTAAGTAAAATTCAAATCAATTATACTATTGGCTTAATATTATTTTAATACTGTAACTGGAGAATGCATAAACAAATTGGGGGTATATGCATGTAGTATAATAATTATGTATATAAATCAGAAGGTGAATTGGTGAATGAATCTCAAAACCATTATGATGAGCAAAAAAAGACACAATGGGGTACACAGTGCGCAGTTCTGTTTATATGAAGCCCTAGAAAAGGCAAAACTAATAGACGGTGATTGAAATCAAAACAGTACACCTACTCCTCACTCATCGACTATCTCGTTATCCGACATTTCACTTTACAACAATAGTAAAAAATATCTACTATCCGACTACTTTGCATATTAACGACCTACATCTGGCAGTAACGGATGCCAAGGTGTGAGGCGAGAGTAATACTGGCTGTGATGGTTATGTGTCAACTTGGCTGGGCCATGATTCTCCGTAGTTTGGCAGTTATATAATGATGTAATTTGGCAGTTACATAAAGATGTAGTCATCATCCATTTTGTGATTTGATGTGTTCATCCTCCATTTTTGCATAACGACCTGGCCTTTGGAATCTAACCATGTCGATATGTGAGGAGGGGGTGTAGCTGCCTCTGTGGGTGAGGGGCATTGGCTGGGAAGCAGCAGGAGGGAATTCTGAGTGATGGAAATTCTCTATCCCGACAGAAGTATGAATTACAGGAGTGGAAGCACTTATCAAAACTCACCTCACTGCACACCAAGATCTGGGTATTTCACTGTATATCAATATTCTCAATAAACAGAATCAAAATCTGAATAAATCTTTAAATGCTCTTTTAATAGGTATAAAGTAGAAATTCTAACATGAGAAAGTTTTGGTCACATTTTAATTGACAACTTTTTTTTTTCTTTTTTGATGTGTCTTACAATCAATGGCATCTGAGATTCAGTGTTATGACAGAATACACGTGAAGGCACGTAGTCAAGTTTCCAGGAAATAATATTTAAACTTGTTTTTTTCCTAAGAGAACTTGATGTTCCACTATATGTACACTCTATAAAACAAGAATTCTTACCATGAAGTGTGGTATAAAGAAAAGGATATGAACATCGGCCACTCTATGCCAAGTCTGACGTCATAAATGACAAGTTTAGCTTTGCTTGTAACACTCCTGGGCCTTGAGGTACTGACTTTTTTGGCAAAATGAGGTTTTCATTAGAACATGTGAATAGCACTGTCAGAGTGGGTTGGTTCTGTTTAGGCCCCGTGTCCAATGACTTGACTCCCGTGTCCATCTACTGCATCAGAATATCTCACTTACCAGATGTCTTCATGTCCAGTCAGATCTGTCATATACACAAGCCTCATGGGTCCATCCACCCGCATTCCTTGCTCTCCTCTTTGCTCCTCAGTGCACTTGGTGGGGTCCTGCAAACATCTCCTCTGCCTGCTTGGAATCATGCTAACATTGGCTTGTCTCGACCCCAAATGTCCCTGGGTCTGTTGTGCTACTCTGTGTGAGCAAACAGAGCTTGTTCACCCATGATGACCTTCGTTGTTGTCAGGTATCGTCCAGTCAGTTCTGACTCATAGTCACCCTGTGTACGACGGAAGGAAACACTGCCCCGTCCTGCACCATGCTCACAATCAGCGTTATGCTTGAGCCCGATGTTGCCGCCACTGTGTCAATCCACCTCATTCAAGGTCTTCCTCTTTTTCACTGACCTTCTACTTTACCAAGCATGATGTCCTTCTCCAGGGACTGGTCCCTCCTGATAACATGTCCAAAGTATGTGAGACGTAGTCTTCCCATCCTCGCTTCTAAGGAGAATTCTGGCTGTACTTCTTCCAAGACAGACTCGTTCATTCTTCTGGCAGTCCATGGTATAGTCAATATCTTCACTAACACCATAATTCAAATGCATCAGTTCTTCTTTGGTCTTCCCTATTCATTGTCCAGCTTTCACATGCATATGAGGTGACTGAAAATACCCTGGCTTTGGTTAGGCACACCTTAGTCCTCAAAGTAATATCTTTGCCTTTCCATACTTTAAAGAGGTCTTTTGCAGATTTGCCCTCTATATGACCTTTGTTGTTGTTGTGTGCCATAGTTGATTCCGACTCAAAGCGACCTTATAGAACAGAGTAGAACTTCCCCATAGGGTTTCCAAGGGGCAGCTGGCAGATTGGAATGGCCAACCTTTTGGTTAGGAGCCTGAGCTCTTAACCACTGTGCCACCAGGGTTCCTACATGACCTTTAGAGATAGACAAATACCTGCCATGGAGTTGGCTCCAACTCAAGGTGACCTATTCATCACAGATCAGAATGCTGCCCAGTCCTGTGTCATTCTCATGATCCTGGCACGTTTAAGGTCATCTTAGAGGCTAGGGTGTCAATCCATCTCACCAAGGGGTCTCCCTCACCCTCGCTGGCCCTCTATTTCACCAAACGTGATGTCTTCCTCCAGTGACTGATCTGTTCTGTTGTGCTTCCATTGGCTGATTCTCGGAATTAGATTGCCAGGGCTTTGTCACGTCCCGTTCCATCTCAGCCACAACCTGGATGGCTCTGAAATGCATTATTTCCTTAACCTTTGCTCAGGTGCTCGTACCTGACTGTGCATGCAGGGCCCTCATGCCCTCTTCCCTCCTTCAGATTGTTCCCACTCAGGATAACTCCATATTTACCTCCAGGGACAAATAGAGGGCATAACTGGCCCAACATTCTCCCCAGGGGCTGGTGTTCCTCCCGGCACTTTGGGGTTAGCCAGGTGACCTCCTGTGGGCAGCAGGAGCAGCTGGGCTATCTGAGTGTCATGCTGGAGTGTCTGGACTGGTCTTCTTGTGCCTCTGCTATTGCTGGGAAGAACACTCCTGAGCTTTCTCACTCACCCAAGGAGGAAGAGCAACAAGGGGAATAGAGCCAGACGAAGTGCAGCCTCGAGCCTCCCAGCGAAGCCCCACCGGGACAGTCCGTCCATGGGTGGCGAGAAACAAACGTGCCTGGTGGAAGGCCTCTTGCCTTCTCTGGTTCTTTGCTCTGAAGCAATGGCTGACTGAGAAATCACTCATTCCATTGTGAGCTTCAGAGGCAAGGCCAATGTCTTCCCTTCTCTGTGTATTTTATTTTATAGTATTTTCAGAATTTTCCTTAAAAATACTCCTCATGAAGCAAGCCACTGCATATGTTGATTCTCCAGGCATGTTCCCACATCCCCATATTAGTACACAGGCCTTGCCTTTGTGTGTATACAAGTAACACGTGTTCACTGAACAGACATCTTTTCAGCAAACACCGCGCAAAGCATGAGGGAGCAAAGTGGAAACGGAAGGCTAGTGACATGGGAAGGAGTCAGCAGGCAGCAGACCGTGGGGCTCCCTGAGCTGGGCTAGGAATGTCATAACAATGCAGAACCACCGAAGGATTGTCACGAGTCCTACAGTCAAATCCGTGTTGTAACGACTCCGGCGCTTAGCATCACCTGGAGGGCTTTGTAAAACACGGAGTGCAGGCCTCTGCCCCAGATTCTGATCCGGGCTCAGTCATGTGTTTTTCCAACAACCTCCCAGATGACACTGAAGCCAAGTGTGTGTTTTCATCTGTCACAGATTTCTGCATGTGGGTTTTCCTTTTCTCTTAGAATTGATTACTTAATTTTTAGACATGTTGTCTTCATCAGTCACGGAATTTTCTGCGGTTTTCTTTTTAATTATACAACATTTAAATGAGATGATCAAAGGAGGCAAAAAATAAATAAATAAAACGAAGCGCCCCTTTTAGAATTTGATTTTCAGGAAATGGCAGATGAGGGAGGAGGAGACCTAGAAAATTATAGTTTTAATGGAATATAATTGTCCACATGTCCACCTTCAATGAAAGACCAAATTGGGATGCATTTGCCTGGAAGAGGCACATATTTACGACCGACCGCATACTTTAGTTCCACAGGGAGATTGTTACGGTAAACATTTTAACCCAGGATTATCACCGCAGAGCTCACCGGTGGTGTAGGCCAGGGACCAAGCATTCCGCACACTCTCCCAGCCCGCTCACAACAGCAGAGAGAGACGTCTGCTATCCTTGTGTGGTTTACGAGAGAGGAAATGGGGACACTTCCTATTTTATCCAAGGTCACTGAGCTAAGAAACAACTGTGTGGGACCCAGGCTCACACCGGTGGCAAATAAACCCGTCGTCTGAGCCTCTGCAGCCTCGTCTGACCTCCTGCAGCCTCCTCTGACCCCCGCAGCCTCCTCTGACTTCCCGCAGCCTCCTCTGACCCCCCTGCAGCCTCGTCTGACCCCCCGCAGCTTCCTCTGAACCCCCGCAGCCTCCTCTGACCCCCCACGGCCTCCTCTGACCCCCCGCGGCCTCCTCTGACCTCCCGTGGCCTCCTCTGACCCCCCGTGGCCTCCTCTGACCTCCCGCGGCCTCCTCTGACCCGCTGCGGCCTCCTCTGACCTCCTGCAGCCCTGCCTCTCAGGGCAGGCCAGGGGTGCTGGAGTCCAGCCCGTCTCTTGGATGGCTGGTGAAATGGTAACTTAGATACTACAGAAAGCTCACAGGGAAGGTTACAGATCCAAAAAGGAAATGCTTGGACAAAATTCACAGATCCAGTTTCTTAGAAAAGAAAATAATGACCAAGAGCGTCCGTTCTGATTATTCCCTCTCGTGTCCGCTTTTCGGTAACGGACGCAATGGAACTGCAGACTGTGGGTGGTCTGACCTGATGCATGAATCCTGGGCCCTGATTCGGGACCAGGAGCGGCTTCTAAGTCACAGCAAAGGGGAACAGGCCCAGAACTCACTTTCCAAGGCTCGGACCGTGAATGGCCCCAAACCACCGGCTCGTCTCCTCCTGACCTGTCCCTGGGTCGCCCGTGTTCCCGGTGTCGACGGAGCCTTGGCCATGGCGAAGGCCAACCCTTCCAAACGTGTCTAAGAGTGCCAATGCACCGCCATCACTCTTGAAAACCCTGATTTCAAGTCACCCTTTATCCCAAGCTCTCCTCTAGGCCTCCCTTGAACCCGTCTCTACGCCCAGTCCCCCACAGGCCCTGGGACGTCTCCTTCCCTTATTCCTCAGTCACCAGCCCTGACCACCAGGCCACCAGCACTGTGTGACCCCACAGGTCCACCCAGTCTCCCCCCCACCACTGTTTCCACGTCTCCAGCAAATCATTCCACCCACCGAGACCCCCCACGAGGCGCGCATGGGATGCTCCTTGGCGCTACTTAGTAACCCTCCTGATCCTTTGCCAGTGTCGAGTATAACACATTCTTATCTTCGTCCTGAGATCCATGGCTGCCTCCTCTTTTTCCTTTGCGCACAGGACCATTAGTGAACCGTGAGGCTTAAACATGGGATTATGCTCAAAATGTGCTACAGAAATATGACTTTAATGTCTTTTAAATTCTGCAGAATTAGGAGACTGATTCTAAAAAGCAAGTTAAGAAAAGCAGTCTAATTTTATATCGGGATGCCTCGCAAAAAGAATCCAGATATTTTCCATTTTCCAGAAAAATCTAGCATGAAGACCAGCAGTTTGATTTAATACAGATGCTTACTAAATAAACTGATACTGACATTCTATTTTAAAACATACTGTGTTCACACAGGTGAACAGTGGCCAAATTCCTCCAAAACAGAGTCAATTCCAATTCATAGCGACCCACAAGGAAAGAATAGTGGCTTCAAAATAAAAAGAGAGAGACAAGAAAAATGAAAACATCATTTTGGCAGAAATGACAGATGTTGGGGAACCTTTCCCCTGCTCCATGCTGCCCCATCCAGCCTATGGGACACATCGCTCAGCCAGGAATGATGCAAACCTGAGTCAGTATCCTCACCAGGCGCTTACTCTCGGGATGACCCTTGGATTCTACAAGATGCGAATACAAGCCTCTACCTACATAGGCAGTTGGAACCCTAGTGGTGCAGTGGTTAAGCGCTCAGCTGCTAACCAAAAGGTTAGCAGCTTGAATCCACAGCCGATCCTTGGAAACCCTATGGGGTAGTCCTACTCTGTCCTCTAGGGTCACTATGAGTTGGAATCAACTTGACAGCAATGGGCTTTTTGGGTAATCTGGGCAGCGGTGGCTCAGTGATAGAACTCTCGCCTTCCATGCCAGAGACCTGGGTTCAATTCCCGGCCAAGGCACCTCGTGCACAGCCACCACCCGTCTGTCAGTGGAGGTCTGCGTGTCGCTGTGATGCTGAACAGGTTTCAGCAGAGCTTCCAGACTAAGATAGACTAGGAAAAAAGGCCTGGTGACCTCCTTCTGAAAATCAGCCAGTGAGAACCCTATGGATCCCAGCGTTGTTTCACTGTGCGTGGGGTCACCATGAGTCGGGGGAGGCCTTGGCGGCAGCTGACAACAACCTGCAAGGCTATCGTGACGATCAGGAAAAGCGACACACACACACGCCTGTCATACCGTGAGCACGCACCACCAGTTAGCTCCTTTCTCCACTGGGCGCCGGATAAAGGGCGCAGGGCCCTAGATGGTCAGGTGGGTGGAGACGGCGTGTCTGTACTGTTTCTGTTTCTCTGGGAGCGCAAAAGCAGGGGGAGATAGGTTCAGCGGGGCCAGGGCAGGGCTTCCTGAAGCCCAGCTCCCATCCTGGGCTCACGTCGTGGGACCCGTGAGCGGCCGGCTCCTTGTCTCCTGTGTTCCTGCGTCGTCAGGGCCCACTTAAGCTCTGCCGTGTGCGCTGTCACTGCGTGATGGCTGAAAGGGAGTGCGTCTTCCCGTCACAGTTTGTGAAAATGAAAGTCTGTAAGTCACGGCTCGGAAAGATGGAAGGACGGAACAGGTTCCGTCGCAGACATCAATGGCCTCACCTCTGAGCAACCAGTGACCATCGCCGCAAGGCTGGGGCACATTTTCAGAGTATTTTACGTTTAGACTAGTTACATTGGGAAATTCTGATAGTTTCTATTTATGCTCACTGCCGTGGAGTCATTTCCAACTCATAGCCACCCTACAGGACAGAGCAGAACTGCCCCAGAGTGTTTCCCAGGCTGTAAATCTTTACAGAAGCAGACTGTCACATCTTTCTCCCGAGGAGCAACTGGTGAGTTCCAACTGCCGATCTTTCTGTTAGCAGCCAGTGCTTAAACCACCGCACCACTAGGGCTCCTCCATTGTCTAATAATTTTCTGCCTCATCACTGGACCCAGAATAACCCGTGCCATTAAAAGGCAAGAGGGAACAAACCCAAGTCATGAAGTTCAAGTGCCAGCAAACCTTTAAAGAGACGGGGTGCCGAGAGACAGTGCTGACATGAAGCAAGGTGTCTTGATTGAATGCTGGCCTTGAGGGTTTTTTTTTTTTTGGAAACATTGACAGGTTTCAAAGAGCAAACAGCTGTTCCAAGACAGCAAGTGTCTCCCAAGATATGGCGGCTTGGATGCTCCATTCGGTCTTCCTACCCTAGGAAAACCTTCTGAACAGGCTCCTACTTCCCCAGATACAGATTGCCACACTTGCTTTTGGAAAAACATCTAAATAACCTGAATGGGCATGCCCGAGACCGAGGAGGGGAGTGATGTCGGATGAGCGAGGTCAACTGTTAGATGTGTTGGGTCAAGATGGGTGTCAGGCTGGTCTGACCTGATCACAAGAGTAACATTGTCACAAACCCTCTATTTTACTCTGTCCCATACCCTCGGTAAAACTTTTCCTAATTCTCTCCACGTGCGTAATTCATACTTTTTTGAATTTCTATTGCACTTACAGTCCATCTGTTTATTTCCCAGCCACAGTTCACAGGCGATTTTATAGAGTTAGTGTTTGTTAACTTGCAATGTGTCTATGTCCCTACAATTAGACAAGCAGTTCTCAAAATTGTTGTTGTTACATGCCACCAAGTCGATTCTGACTCATAGCAACCCTGTAAGACAGAGTAGAACTGCCACATAGGGTTTCCAATGCTGTAATCTTTGTGGGACCAGACTGCCAGGTCTTTGCTCCCGTGGAGAACTGCCGATCTTTTGGTCAGACACCGAGCACTTAACCACCGTGCCACCAGGGCTCCTTGTTCTCCAAGTCCTGGAACTCCTAGGGGTGCCTTACACCCTGACAGGGGATTCAGGAGGTGAGAACTATTTTCATAAAATCCTAAGATGTTATTTGCTTTTCCCTCTCACACCTATGGCGGAGTTTTCCAAGCCTGCCAGCGTGGGATGGTACCAGCCATCTGATGGTGAACAGAACATGTTTTCATGCATTGAAAATCTCTTTCACTACTAATCCTAAATGATACTAGAAATAACCCACATTAACAGAGGCTCTTTGGGGTCTTCGCCAAGTTTTAGGAGGTAAAAGGGTTCTGGAAACCCTGGTGGTGCAGTGGTTAAGAGCTCAGCCGCTAACCAAAAGGTCGACAGTTCAAATCCACCAGCTGCTCCTTGGAAACCCTATGGGGCAGTTCTACTCTGTCCTATAGGGTCACTATGCATTGGAATCAACTCAGTGGCAATGGGTTTGGTTTTTTGGTTTATACAAATGTAGATATACGGACTTGCAAATGGGCAGCTTGTAAGCATGAGAATCAGTGAAATCAACATGCTGAAGCAGGACCCTGTGGGAAGAACTGGGGGCCCACAAACCGTCTCTCAGAGGAAAGGGCATCCTAACCAGAGGTGGGAACATCTTGAGGAAGATCCCGGGGAGCAGCTGGTCAGGCCGAGCTGTGCGTCCGTCTGCGGATGAACGTCAGCCGCGCCAGGAACCGGCCCAGGGCCCGGCGGCTTCTCTCAGCGGCAGCACTGTTACCATATTGTTTAGCGTCGTGATTTTTCAGATGTTTATAGCTGGTTCTAACGGCGCTGCTTAAGCCAGACCCTTGGCTTGGCTTCCTCCAAACTCGGGAAAGCGGCCACGCCTCTTCCAGGTGCCCGTCTTCTCCGTGTGAGAAAACCAAGGTGACATTCCCTGCATCTGCGAGCCCCAATTCTGTGATCGTGGAGTCCCCGCACCCCACTGACGAGGCTGTCGCTCACCATCCTCAGCGTTGTCCGCACACCTATGTCCCCCCAGCGGTACATCAACGGATACGCCGAATGAGACTTACATCAGGAGGAAAACATCGACGGAGGGATAGAGGGTCACTCAAGCCCTTATCAGCTACCTGTTTCTTAGTCACGGCGTAACCTGGTATCTGCTGTAATCATTAACACAGGAGCTCTTCCTAAGTGTTTAATTCACCACAAAAACAAGCAGATGGCTGGAGAATACTGCCCCTGTGAAAAAGGACATGATTGTGTGACCTCGCTCAGGACACCAGCCCATGCCCACGTCTGCCCCCAGTTCTGCTTATCACGTTTCCCGTCACACGCTCGTCCATCTGCTGGACGGACCCCAGGACCACGGGTTTGGTTTGAAGCCCTTGCTGACGAGGGGAGAAAACCTAAAGAAACACGCAGGCCGAAGTGTTCAAACAGAACAGCTTCTAAATATTTAACTTTTGCAGATCACTGGCCCCGCAGGGCACAGCGACTCGGGCACTCCGTCCCCATATAAGGCAACGTTTCTGTTGGAGTTTATGCACAGGGCCATCTGTTGGTCCCTGGGCTGCTGTCTACACGTCCGCGGAGCTCTGGGTTTGTTTGGTTTGGGAAGAGGGGCGCTTCCTGGCTGTCTGGAGGGAAGCCGTGGTGGGATGCGCAGCCCTCGGAGGAGGGCAGAGCTTGGCGCAGCTGTGGAGATCAAGTCTGCGTTTCGTCATTTGCCCTTGCCGAGGGCCATCCACACCAGAAAGAGCACGTCTCCAAGTCATTGGAACAAACAGCTTAGATGCTTCAGCAGCAAACCAGAGCACCAAACGCTCTCCAATGGGACATTCCAGGTAACACCTTCCCGACAGGTGCCCTGGGTCTTCTCACCTGCGTGCCCTCCAGCACCTCAAGGCCCGAGAGGAACGCTGCCGTGCAGTGGGTCCTGGGGTTGCCCGTGATCTCCCCACATGTAACTCACTGTTTGGGCTGCACAGGCCGGAGTCAGGCTCACCTCTAGCACAGTCTCCCCTACCTGTGCCCCACACGTTGTTCTGCTGATGCCTGCTATGTGTGAGCAGACTCTCCACTGAGGCGGGGCCTGCAGGAGTGTTTAACCTCTTCTCTACGCCGTCCATGCTCAATCCCCACACCTGGGTCCATCTGCCCAGCATCGGCCTCACCAGCCCCTCTCCTCCTTCACCTGCCCCACGTGCTGGGAGCCCTGGCTGTTTCCTCAGCTAGAGCTTCATGTCAGTGGAGTCACAGTTCATGGAGAGCGGCTTCGTGGACATTGGTTGTATTTCCTTCCTAGTATTCTGATGGAGGAGAGGGAATCCCCCACCATATTCAGCCCTGTGGTTGGTGAGAAGCCTTGAGTCCTCCACCCCCTACTCCAGGGATGGACATGTAACCCAGAGTTGGCCATGGTTATGTCCCAACCCTCTGGTCATAGAGATTAGTTCAAAATGGACATGTGACCCAGCCTTGGCCAATGAGCATGCCCTATACCATGGTTGCACTGATTGGTTTAGAGATGGACACGTGATCCAGGCTTGGCCAATGAGCATGCCCTATACCATGGTCGCAGTGATTGGTTTAGTGACGGACATGTGATCCAGGCTTGGCCAATAAGCATGCCCTATACCATGGTCACAGTGATTGGTTTAGTGATGGACATGTGACTCAGGCTTGGCCAATGAGCATGCCCTATACCATGGTCGCAGTGATTGGTTTAGTGATGGACACGTGACTCAGGCTTGGCCAATGAGCATGCCCTATACCATGGTCACAGTGATTGGTTTAGTGATGGGCGTGTGACCTAGTGTTGGCCAATGGTTATGCCCCATCGCTTTGGTCACAGTGATTGGATTACCAGACACGAGGGTGTTGAACTGTATGTGAAAACTGTAGATGATGGCACGATGGCCAGAGTTTTCTCCATCGGGTGCAGTCACCAACGTAGAGCTACAGTGTGGAGCAGGCACAGCAGAGGTACGGTTTTGGATGTTTCCCCTCCCTAGAAGTCACTAAAGCAGTTACAGACTGAATGGTGGAACAGTGGCCTCCAGGCCATTGTATGTAGCTTTAGCTCAGCAAGGGCACCAGGTCACTACTAACCCGCGTGCACAGAGAAAGGCAGGTGGAGAGCTCTGTCCAGCCCGTCGTCAGCCCATCGGCCAGCACCCTCAGCCAGCACCTCCTCAGGCTGCTTCCTGGCTGCTCTCCTGGACTCTGAGGGTACATGCTAGTCCTCCCAGCCAAGTTGCTCAACTAAGACCAAGTCCTTGCTGGACTGCTCAGGGTGCCAGGCCTCATCCCTTTCAAAATACGCCTCAGCACCTTAAAGCACAGCCATGGGCCACCACGCAGCAGCCTGCCATTCACATACACGGCCAGGGACCTTGACTGTCGCTGTGCTGACATCAGCCCTCCTCATGAGCTGAGGCAAAGGCTGGGTGAACGTCCGCATCCTCTTAGTCAAGCCCACGCACCTACTCTCACTTGTAAAATCACAGCGTGTGGTTGGAGACTGATAATTCTAAACTTCTTCATTTGTTTGTGTCTCAGAGCCTCTGTGTCCTGATTGATGAGGCTGGAGCTCACTATGAGCCCACCAAGCTGAAGAGGCAGCCCAGACAGCAGTGAGCAGTGTCACTGGTGTGCCAACAGTTTAAAATAATCAGGAACCACAAAAAAACACTCCTGCCTCATCAAAGAAAAACATCTAAATCTTGGAAAACATAAATATTGTGGAAAAAATATTGCAAAATATAAAACAAATAAGAAAGGAAAGGAAACTTTGAACCTTATGTTCCGAGCAAGTGCCAGGGCTAGCAAACAATGGTAGTCCTAAAGTATTTATTGATTTCGAAACAACAAAAAATGCTAACATATAAAAACAAAATTAAGATTTTATAGACCCAGGAAAAAAGAATTTTCATCAAAGTACAAAATTTAAAGCATTCCTTTCTTTAATTTTGTAATTTTTTATTGTAGAATAGCTCAGAAGGTCACTTCTGCATGAGATAAATTGATAACTGAGCAATTTGGATTATAAAATTCTTGCTTTAATAAAAAATCCTTAAACAGTGAAACAAAAAAACACTGTAGAAAAATGTCTCACAAATGTTACTATGAGTGGATATTATCTGGGGAACTTACTAGACACTCACATTCTTAGCCCCCTCCTGCAACATTCTGATTTGGCAGATGGACCAGGAGTCTCCACTTCTCTAATAACCTGAAATGGTTTATGGGCAACACCTAAAAAAATACTGCTGTAGAAAAATACTTGGTGGCTTGGAAAACTGTGAAATGCAAAAGGAAATTATATATATGTCTATAATTAGTCACTGTCAAGAGATTCCAACTCACAGCAACCTCACGTGTGCAGATAGAACTGCTCCATAGGGTTTTCAAGGCTATGACCTTTCAGAAGCAGATCGCCAGGCCTGTCTTTTGAGGCACCTCTGGGCGGGTTTGAACTGCCAATGTTTTGTCTAGTAGCTGAGTGCTTAACTCTTTGCACCATGCAGGGACTCCAAACCTGCATAGTATGATATGGTACATCCACCACCACACACACCATACATTATCTCTGGATTGGGAAGTTATATTTTATTTTCCTTGTTTGCTAATATTTTCAACAATGAACATTTATAACTTTTGTCCTGAGGGGGAAAAACACATTTTTCAACTGCTAGTCTACACGTAGCAATTTTAAACCTACTCTAAACCTAGCGAAACTGATGCATTCAAATTGTGATGTTGGCGAAGAATACTGAATATAATCTTTAGTATGGACTGCCAGAAGAAGGAACAAACCAGTCTTAGAAGAAATACAACCAGGTGCTCCTTAGAAGCGAGGATGGTGAGACTTCAGCTTGCTTACTTTGGGCACCTCATCAGGAGGACCAGTCGCTAGAAAAGCTAAGTGAAGGGTCAGAGAAAATGAGGGAAACCCTCATTGAGATGGATTGACACAATAGCTGCAACGATGGGCTCCAATATACCAATGATCATGAAGACAAAGATGGTGCAGTACCTGGCAACGTTTTGTTCTGTTGTCCATAAGGTCACCATGAGTTGGAACTGACTCGAGAGCAACTAAGAACAACAGTCTTAACCTAGGCACATTGTATCCAGGCAGACTCAGCTCTCAGGTCAGGTAAAGAACGGCCCATGTTGGTGGGTATAGCAACAAGAATGAGTTGTGTCAGGGATTGAATCGTGTCCCCCCAAAATATCTGTCAACTTGGCCCGGCCATGATTCCCAGTATTGTGTGACTGTCCACCATTTTGTCATCTGAAGTGATTTTCCTATGTGTTGTAAATCCTGTCTCCGTGATGTTGATGAGACGGGATTAGCAGCAGTTACGTTAATGAGGCAGGAGTTAATCTACAAGATTAAATTGTGTCTTGAGTCAATCTCTTTTGAGATATAAAAGAGAGGAGCAAGCAGAGAGACATACCACTCATACCATCAGGAAAGCAATGCCAGGAGCAGAGCTCGTCCTTTAGACTTGGGCTCTTTGTGCTGAGAAGCTCCTAGACTAAGGGAAGATTGATGACAAAGGCCTTCCTCCAGAGCTGACAGAGAGAGAAAACCTTCCCCTGGAGCTGGCACCCTGAATTCAGACTTCTAGTCTACTAGACTGTGAGAGAATAAACTTCTCTTTGTTAAAGCCATTCACTTGTGGTATTTCTGCTACAGCAGCACTAGATGACTAACACAAGTTGTTACAAGAGTTTTGCCTCATGCCGCTGCCATTACAAAGGAGGCTCATGGAAACAGCTAAAATTCCCTACTCCTTTCTGGAGACAGTACCTGCGCAGCTCAGTCAGTTATAAACTTCCTAACAGTGGTATGCTCGTGGAAAAGACAAAGAAATGTAGAGATACAAACAAAAAGAAAAAAACATTTAAAAAAAAAAGATAGTACCTAAAAAAAACCCAGAAATGAATGCAAGGAAGGATTAAAGATATTCATACAAATAACAACAGTGTTACATTTTCCATCCAAGACAGAGTGCTTAAAATACGCTTCTAAGTAATTAAAATTATATTATTTTCAATTCTCATCTCAAATTTTATTTTCAATTTTTTTTCTCAAATCACTTGCTGACTTTCTCCAAGGTTCTGCAAATCTCGCTAACGCCTCGTCAGAAGTGATGCCCAGTAGATCTCCCTAACGCCTGGTAGGAAGCGATGCCCAGTAAGTCTCCCTAACGCCTGGTAGGAAGCGATGCCCAGTAAGTCTCACTAATGCCTGGTTGGAAGCGATGCCCACTGCGGGTGTGGTTTCAAGTGCTCATCTCACAGAGCCACCAGCAGTGTCTCCACGTTCCTTTCCAAGTGAGGCACTTTTCAAAGAGCAGAAATACAACCCATGTGCAATATAGACTATTATGAAAAAACTAGCTTCCCTCCAGCTAAGAGCTGTACATTTAATTTTCACAGAAATGATCTGGCTTGTGAGAGCTGGTTACTTCATGGTGGGAAAGATCCCAGTGTCGCATCGGAATAAGTACCCTCAAGATATCACTGTTTCTCCTGAAGAGACCTTGGCCAAGAGGCATCTTTTTCAATATCTTCCTGTACGACATCTAACCTCTCATTTCCTTCTAAGAGCTCCTTATTTCTAGCCACCTTCCACTCTGTTCCCAGCCACCCGTGCAATGGTCAACTTCCGGGCATGTTTAAGTCTTAAAACTGTCCAGAGCCTAGAAATAGACCCACACAAATATAGTCAACTGCTCTTTGACAAGGAACAAAGTAACTCAGAGGAGGATGGATGGTCTTTTCAACAAATGTTGCTAGAACAAGTGGACATCCACAGGCAAAAAAAGGAATATTGACCCATATCTTACACCTCTCACAAAAGTTAACTCAAAATTGATCAAAGACCTAAATAGAAAATGCAAAACTATACACCTTCCAGAAGACGGCCTAGGAGAAAATCTAGCTAGCCTTGGGTTTAGGGATGACTTTTTAGATGTAACACCCAAAGCACAAGCCACAAAAGAAGCAAACAATAAGACGGACTTTATTAAAATGAAAAGCTTCTGCTCTACAAAAGACAATGTTTAGAAAATAAAAAAGATAAGCCACAGAAACTGGGATAAAATACCTGCAAAACACATACCCGATAAAGGATTTGTGTCTGAAATACACAAAAAAGCCTTAAAACTCAGCAATATGAAAACAAACAGTCGAATTAAAAAAATGAGCGAAAGACCTGAAGAGCCACTTCACCAAAATAGATATACGGATGGAAAATAAGGATATGAAAAGATGCTCGACATCGTATGTCCTAATTACCATGTCATCATTAATTTCCAGAGATGGTGGACACATGACATTATGCATTTATCAAAATCCATAGGACTTACAACACAGAGAGTGGACCCCAATGTAAACTATGGGATTTATTGATAATAACATACCGATATTGGTTCACCAGTTGTAACAACTTCACTACAGGAACGCAAGGTGTTAATAGAAGAAACAGCGTGCAAGGTGAGGGGTAAACGGTAACTCTGTGCTTCTCTAAAAAGCTTCTCTAAAAAATTCTAACAAATAGAAAATAAAATAAAAGTGTTCCATACCTGAATAAAAGACACCAAATCTGAAATTCTGGCAGCAGACACTGACCACCACCCGTATTCTTCCAGTGTGCTGCTCAGTTACACCCACACAATCGTTCTTTGACCTGATCGTGACCCCCCAGTGCCTTAATCATTCTGTTTCTCGTATTATCTGGTTACAATTCTAGATCTCTATGTCACATCTAAAAATGACTGAAAATTTTATAAGACACCCTAGGAAACTCATAGGCATTCTGTCCTCTAGGAAGCACCTCCTGGATGTCCAACACTGCTTTACAAATTATAAAAGGCAAAAAAGAAGGCAATAATAGTAATAAAATAATAATACAGTAAACCAAAAATCCCATTGCTGTAGAGTTGAGTTCAACTCGTAGCACCCTAGAGCACAGAGAAGAACGGCCCCAGAGGGTTTCCGACGCTGTAATCTTTATGGGAGCAGACTGCCCCATCTTTCTCCCGAAGAGCGGCTGGTAGGTTCATACCACAGACAGTTTAGTTAGCAGCTGAGCGCTTTAACCACTGTGCCACCAGGGTGCTTCAATAATAAAACAGAAGGCAATAATTATTTAAACACAGAGGCAAGTCATGAAACAGACTAGTTTTAGTAATTTATTACTAACCGCGTCTGCTTCAACTCACACTTTCTTATGCAGGCATCATTTCACTTCATATACGGTGTTGGCTCCAACACACGGTTATTTCAGAAACTGAAGCAATCGCCTTAGATAAATTATTTTAGCATTCCTGAGAAAACATCATGTTTGAAAAACGCTTAAAATTTAAAACAAAAAATGCTTGAGTTAATGAAATCTCGCTTCCTGATCAAGCTAGCAGTTTAAGAAATTCTCTAATAGTTTTAGTTTTAGAAATTGACTTCTAAAATGAAGAAAGTATCTTTTCTTTTTTTTCTTCTTCATGATGCAGAGTCACATCAAAACAGAAAAACAAACTTACTTCCAAGTTTCCAAACAAAAGAGAAAAATGCCTTTTGGTTGAAACTAATCTTGGAAAATGTATTTTCCGAGTTCAGTTTGAGAAGTTCCGAGCAGTGAAAACACAGGGTGAGAGACAGTCTCGGTGCATCCTTAGCCGGGCATTTCATCGCAAATAAACACACGGGACTCCCTCTCCTCCTCGCTGCTTCCCCCAGAGCAAATCCTCAAACAGCAGCGTGAGTCTGCCAGCAGGACTGAACGTGCCACACGCTCCAGGTTCTGTGAAGTCTAACCCTGCAGCAGAACTGTGAGGATATCCATAATGAAGGCTGAAAATGCCCTGGATGCCTCTTAGCTTAGCTAGAAATTTAAGTTCTCAGAGCATATGAAACCCACAAATGTACAAACCAAAGGCAGATCGCGTACTACAAGGATTTGTTACACAGTCTTAAATGCTGCATTTTATTATTTACAGCACATATTACTGAAAATTGCGCTAGAATCATACACTTCATTAAAAATCACACAACTGTGCATTAGCACACAGGGCCATGCTTATGCGGCAAAAAGAACATTCGAAAGAAAACTCCTTGCTGGCAGAAGTAACAGACACATTGCTGTGGGTTCATAAAACGCATGAATTTTTTCGCAGTTAACGGGAACTGCATTGGATTGGTTTTCATAAAAATAGTAAAAAAAAAAAAAAAAGAAAAAGAAAAAAACCACTGTTGATTAAAAATAACTATTTTATGTAAAATACCTGTAAATTTGAGGGATGTTCTCAGTTTTGCCTTCAGCCAACATTTGATACACTGGAAGACATTTAATTCCATTTCAAAGTGGACGCTTGTCTCAAAAATTGGTGAGAAATCACCCACATGGCTTTTCTTTCTTAGCCTACAAAATTGGTCCTGCTACAAAAGGACTTTTCAATAGAAAGATGCCTGGATCCAGAATGACTCAGGAAGAAGGATGAAGACGGGAGTTTAGGACATGCTCAGACAGGTGGATGGATCAATGGTTGATTCACCCCTGGGCTGAGCCTTTTCACTGGTGGGTGTGTCCTCAGTGGAAAAACAACTGAATTCCAGGTCACATTAAACAATCCATTGAAATGTGACTTTTGAAGAGAGTCCAGACACCTTCCCCTTACTGAAGCTTAGCTAACGAGGGTTGTGAACAGGGGAGAGTATTTATGCACAGGGCGGGTCGCCATATAAAATACAGGATGCCCAAAGTTTAATTTCAGATAAACAAGGAATAATTTTTGGTATAAGTATGTCCCTTGGAATATTTGTTGTTGCTGTTGGGTGCCGTCGAGTCAATTTCAACTCATAATGACCCCATGTAACAGAGCAGAACTGCCCCAGAGAGTTTTCTTGGCTGGAATCTTTTAAGGAAGCAGATTTCCAGGTCTCTCCCACAGAGCTGCTGGGCAGATTCAAACCACCAACCTTTCGGTTAGCAAGAGAACGTTTAACCATCTGTGCCACCAGGGCTTCTTTTGCAATATTTAGGATATACTTACATGAATAAATATACTCCTTGTTTATCTGAGATTCAAATTTAACTGCATGTCCTGCATTTCTACTTGTTAGATCCGGCCCCCTCCTGCAGGCTAATGCAGCCGTCCACCCACATTAAGCACACAACTTGTCATCAGGTTCTTCAAAGACAGTTTGTCTGGAGCCGTTAGCCACTGCTCCTTCCTCCGTCCCCAGGCCCTGGAAGTCACCGTGATTTGATGTTCTGCCCTTACTGGGACCCGCCTGCGAGAACGTATGGCTCTTGTGGGTCTGGGTTTTGCTCGACCATCTTCACTGTGCTGTTTGCTCATCCTGAAGAATCTTGAGTTCCAAACGCTACCTGAACAGCAATCTCATCAGTCTATATCCTACTGACATCTCCTCAAATGGCAGAAATGCCCCAGGAAGACGCAGCCAGGGAGATGGCAGAGTCACGGAGAGGAGGCGCTGGGCCCCTGAATGACCCCGTGGAGGAGAACATCCCCACGGACCTCAGTCCCACCCAGGATGGTTACACAAGCAAGTTAATAAACTGCTAATCTGATGAGACATTAAATTGTGGGTGTATTTCTTTCAACATTTTAACCTCTTTATCTGATAGACTAGTGGCACAACGGTTTAACACTCAGCTGCTAATCAAAAGGTCAGTGGTTCGAAACCACCAGCAGTTCCGAGAAAGAAAGATGTGGGAGTCTGCTTCCGTAAAGACGTAGAGATTAAACCAAATTTGCTGCCCTTAAATCGATTCTGACTCAACAGCGACCCTATAGTACAGAGTAGAACTGCTTCGAAGGAGCAGCTGGTGGATTTGAACTACTGACCTTTTGGTTAGCAGCCAAGTTCTTAACCACTAGCCTACCAGGTCTCCTCCTTGGAAACCCAGTGGGGGCATTTCTACTGGGTCACATGGGATCATCATTAGTTAGAATCAACTCAATGGCACCCAACAACAACAACAAGTTGATAACCGTTGGTGTGTAACTTAGGAACTTAAGTTCTAATGAGAAATATAAAAAATAAACTGGGGGGGGGGGGGAACCTTGCTGTCGACTTGATTCCGACTCATAGCAAACTTATAAGACAGACTAGAATTGCCCCCATAGGGTCTCCAAGGAGCAGCTGATGGATTCGAACTGCTGACCTTTTGGCTAGCAGTCCTAGCACTAAACCACTGTGCCACCAGGGCTCCAAAGCATTAAGCAAATAAGCTGGATCTCCACCTCCTGTTTAGGTGGATTTTGCATTTATTTCACACGTGAAAAGGGAAAATACCAGCCCCTCTTCCGCCCTCAGTAAGATCCTACTGTCTAGAGCATGGAAGGTACAAAGCAATGCTTTCTTCATTTCTTCCTTTATCTGAAGGGTTCCAGAAAGTATTCATCTTCTCTTCCAGTCGATTTAGGAGGACACAGAACCTCCACTTCACTTAAATAAGTTACGTGTGCTTTGATGCAGGTATTTTATTAAACGTATAACTGAATGAGATCATTTTAAACTGATGACTTTTTCCTTTTTCCTTGTCTTCTCTTCAACTTAAACACCAGCCTAATGCATTCTGGCCTCAGTCACTAATGTGATTTTCAGGCAAAAGCATGCAGAAATGCTCTGCACCAGCACTGATCTCAGACACAGAGAGGAGATGCGGGTATGCTAAAGGGGAAAGATGATGAATATAATGATGAACTAAGATAACAGAAGAGGCTTTATCTGTTAAAAACAGGATTTTTTAAGATGAAAATAATTACTTAGTATGTGGTTGGTTACATACGCATCGTTGCTGTTGTTAGGTGCCGTCAAGTCATTTCCCACTCACAGTGACCCCGGGTACAACAGAGCGAAACACTGCCCAGTCCTGCGCCATCCTCACAATGGTTATGTTTGAGCCCATTGTTGTAGCTACTGTGTCAACCCATCTTGTTGAGGGTCCTCTTCTTTTTTGCTGACCCTCTACTTTACCAAGCATGATGTCCTTCTCCAGGGACTGGTCCCTCCTGACAATATGTCCAAAGTATGTGAGACGAAGTCTGCCATCATTGCTTCCAAGGAGCACTCTGGCTGTATTTCTTCCAAGACAGACTTGTTCCTTCTTCTGGCAGTCCATGGTATATTTAATATTCTTTGCCAACACCACAATTCAAAGGCTTCGTTTCTTCTTCGGTCTTCCTTATTTATTGTCCAGCTTTCACATGCATATTTGTATGTTTGTATACGTACATGCATGCATATACACACACCACATTTTCCCCGGGAACGAATTGAATCCCTTGGCAAATGGAGTGACATTTTTCAAACTCCCAGCATTACCATTAGCTCCCAGCAGCTACAGCAATACACCACGCCTGACAGAGTGACCCAGCAAAGAGCAGATTATAACGGGGAGTAGTAAAGAAAGATGATTTCATTAATTTTATGAACTTTATCCCATTTGGAAGGAGGACAGACTGGCAGAAATTATTTATGGGCTGGTACATTTCTTTACTACCCACCCTATATAAATTGTGAACTGCCCACTGCTAGCGAGAGAGTCCCTGGAGAAGGGCATCTGTGGGATACATGCCATTTAAACATGGCTGCACTATTGACAACCGCAGCCCCCACAGGCCTCTATGCTGTATACGACATGTTGGATACTCGTCAGCGATAAGAATGAGATTAGGCACGACTTGTTTTCCCGAAGCTATTGCCCTGTTACTGATTGGCTTGTTTACCTGAATTCCTTCTCCCTTGCCCGAAACTTATTGTTACTCACCCAAAGCCCATTGTTTTGTTAATTGCTTTATTGCTTGCTGTATTGACTATAAAATAAACTCCTGGGACTGAAGCAGGGTCGACTCCTCAGAGTGACCCTCCTGGCCCCACTTCTCTGTAAGAGTTGTGGCATGGTTACTGTCTCCGCCGCTCTCTGCGACAGATGGTGCCCCGTGTGAGGAGTTGCGACAGGCATCATGCTTGGTAAAGTAGAGGGTAAGGGAAAAAGAGGAGGACCCTCAACAAGATGGACTGACATAGTGGCTGCAACAATGGGCTCAAACGTAACAACAATTGTGAGGATGGTGCAGGAACTGGCAGTGCTTTGTTCTGTTGTACATGGGGTCGCTGTGAGTCAGAACTGACTTGCTGGCACCTAAAAACAACAAGAGACTGGCCCTTTACAAGGCAAGACGCAGTTGGAGGAGACAGCCTTTGGCAGAATGTTCCTTCTGCCACCCGCACCAGTAAATGTAGGAATCCTGAATCTAGTTTGACTTTGTGAGTCATTTCCAAAAGGGCCCCCTATTGTTTACAGATCAGTTCTGATTGGGGCGTTAATCTAGCTGAAGGAGAGAACAAGGAAACAAGGCTGCTGTGGTATCTATTCCATTAACTTCCCAATACTGAGTGTGAAAAGCAGGCTCAGACCTTTCACGCCGTTCACGAGTTTCACTGCACCAGGCAAACCTTTTCTTAGTACATTACTACAGTGTCATTTGTACTGTCATGTACAATTCCCAGCTCCCGAATTCTCCAATACCTGTTATCTTCGTAATGCACACATCTGCACGTGTGCAAACACACACACACGCGTGCACAGCAGATTCTCAGGAAATACTCGAGTCCTTGTTATTGGTGATGTCAGTGCTGCTCTGGGACATGCCCAGCTGGACACTAGTCTGAGTCCCATTTACTGATTGCACCTTGATGGGTCCAACTCGGCTGAGCACCTGGGGTCCGTGAGGTCAGTCTCATTAAGCCCATTGCCACTGAGTTGATTCCAACTCATAGCGACCCCCACAGAGTTTCCAAGGAGCGCCTGGTGGATCCGAACTGCCGACCTTTTGGTTAGGAGCCATAGCTCTTAACCACTACGCCACTAGGGTTTCCTCAGTCTCATTAGTACACCTTTAAAGATGAGATACAGTATCTGAGAGAAGTCACATGACTCGGTCAAGACCACACAGTGGGGCCAAGAATCAATCCCAGTCCCCTCCCCTCCAGACTTCCCAGAGGCCAAGGCCAGGTTCAGGCAATAGCAAGCAAAATGCCGGCGAGAAGGAAGGCTCCAGTATAGACCCTCAGCCACGTAGGAGTGTGATGCACATACCTAAAGATCTGTTCAGGCCCCTGTGCTCCCACAGAGAGAAGAAATGGCTCACTGTGTGCATGGTGTCCTAAGGTGCCTTCGCTCCACGCGGTGCATCAATCGGTCTTTCAAATCACTCTTCTCTGGATCTTCTCCCTAGTCTAATTGCTCCCTTCTAAGTTAAAATAAACCAGGAAGGCGTGATTTTGCCCCAGGGCAAGAGTGGAAACACCGCCACCTTCCTGGTTCTCTGTTCACAGTCTTGTTCGTATGCCCGAGACATCATCTGCTCAGTGTTTTACACATAATGCTACTTCCAGAATTCAACCTCCTTCCCCAGAAGTGCAAGTCTGGCTAGACAAGAATCACTTGTACAAGGTCGGCAAGAGCTTACAATATATGCATTCCACAGCTGTGTATGCAACCTGATTTTCTTCAACACTGTGAACAAAGATATCTTCAAGAGAATCAGACCAAAATTATTATGTGGAGAGGCCATTGGCTTTGGAATTGAACAGCTCTATCTTACCTACTATGTAGGAGATTCGGAATCACAGACCTGGGCTGAATCCCCAGCTCTGCCACTTAGGAATTTTGAAAACGTACGGAATTTTGAAAATTATACCTATGAGAGGAGTAGAAGGAATTTCACAGACCAATTTTGAAAATTAAGTTATATTATGCATTTAAAACACTTCATACTTTGCCTGATACATAGTAAGCATTCTATATATTATAGCTAATTCATAAGACATTCATTGGTTGATTTTCAGAAGTACATTACCAGGCCTTACTTCTGATAATCAGCCAATGAAAACCTTACAGATAACAACAGGATGTTGTATGGATTACGCTTGAATGTGAAGAAAACGAAAATCCTCCCAACTGGACCTATAAACAACATCATGATAAATGGACTTAAGTTGTCAAGGATTTCATTTTACTTGGATCCACAATCAATGCCCATGGAAGCAGCAGTCAGGAAATCAAATGATGCATTAACTAGGGCAAAGCTGCTGCAAAAGACCTCTTGAAACTAGTAAGAAGCAAATATGTCACTTTGACCACTAAGGTGCTCCTGACCTAGCCATGGTCTCGTGAATCACCTCATCTGCACGTGAAAGCTGGACAATGAAAAAGGACAGAAGAATTCATGCATTTGAGCTGTGGCGTTGATGAAGAATACCAAACATACTGTGGACTGCCAAAAGAATGAACAAATCAGTCTTAGAAGAAATGTAACTAGAAGGCTCCTTAGAAGCAAGGATAGTGAGACTTCAACTCGCTTACTCTGGCCACACCAATGGGACAGACCAATCACTAGTAAAGGACATCATGTTTGGTAAAGTAGAGGGTCAGCGAAAACGGAAAACCTTCAATGAGATGGATTGGCACAATGGCCTCAACAGTGGGCTCAAACACACCAAGGATCATGAAGATGGTGCAGAACCCGGCAACATTTTGTTCTGTTGTACACGGGGTCACCATGAGTTGGAGCCAACGTGACAGCAACTAACAATAACATCTTGTAGCTACGGTTCTACAAGAGAAACTTTAATATCAGACCTCATGAGTTCAGTGATGAGGTAATATTGAGAGAATACAGAGTTTATATTGAGAGAATAAAGTAAGTCAAATACTTTTCTTTACCTCAAGAGTGTACAAAGGCCTTGCATGCACACTTGGGATTTTGTGTTTTCAACCAGCTTGGCTATAATTCGCCTGCTTTCACTATTTTCTGTTCTTGCATTGAAATGCTGCACCCTGATTACTTACGCACAAGTTTGATGGAATATTGACATCTGAGCATTAAACATGTTGAGATTAAAACCCCTTCGTATAATTAGGAAAATGGGATGAATCCAGCTATGCACATTTTTAGATAAATTACCGTGTGCAAATAACACACTTTTACAGTCCACATTTTAAAAAAAGCTATTTGGTTTATTTTAATATATTAATCTCTTAAATGTCCAGAACATTTTCGTTTAAGAATCTAGTTCATATCTTTATGCTTTTGCAGGGTCTTATGCTTGAAGAATGGAACAAAAAGGAAAATGGGAGAAATAATTGTTTGAAACTTAAAAATGGAAAAGAAAATAGAAGTTATATTATTTTTCCCTAGAGAAAGCAATATACTGTGATTTAAAGCAGAATCAGAAGACAGTTATCTCCTGGCACGAATCTCAATATGCGCAATAAAACAAAAATTATCAGTCCTGGATTCAGCAGAGGAATATTTCCACAGAGGGGGTCCCATAAAACTGTGGAACACCCTGAACGGAAAGGATGCCCTCCCTGGATATAAAACAGAGCTGTTTTTAATGGTTTAGGGAGGAAGACATGTTTTCCTCCTGAGTGGGAGGAAGATTTCAGAGATGACAAAACTGGAGGCCCCTTTGTTTTCTTCAGCTGACGTGCACCGTTTAAAAGGATTATAAACGAACAAGCCTGCGCAACCAGAGGGCTGTCAGAGTGGGAGGGGGACGGGGGCGCTCTTGTGGCCGGCAGCCCAGGACTGCATCGCACCCACCAGCACCCAGTCTGGGGAGGTGGATCTACTTGGCCCCAAGTACTCTGCTCTTGGAAGAGGCATGGGGAGAGAAAACAGACACTCCGTGCCCAACTTGGGATGTAAAGTAAAGAATAGAATAACAATCCACATGCCCCAAGCCCTGCAAGACTGCCGAGCTGCACCTCTTTTGAGGCCTCTCATAAGGAGGGGGTCCTTGGGTGGTGTAAACGGTTAACATGCTCACTAGTAACCAAAAGGTTAGTGGTTTGAGTCCACCCATTGGTGCCTTAGAAGGAAGGCCCAGTGATCCACTTCCAAAAAATTAGCCCTTGAAAACCCTACAGAGCACAGTTCTACTCTGCCATAAAGGGGCGTCATGAGTCACAGTCCACTCAACAACAACTCCTGGTGGTGCTGGATGAGGAGGGTGGAGATGCAGGAAGCACGAGCCGGGGCCCCAGGCCATCTCCTCCACTGGTGCCACGCACACTGGGCACTGTCCAGCTTTAGGTCAGACTCTCCTCCTGACCAGTCCCCGGCCCGACTGGGACCTCTCGGCTGGCCAGGGCTGTGCCCACAAGTCATTGATGCTGAGTGGGGAGGACGGAACTCAGGACCCGTCTGACTCTTCAGCTGGTTTTAAAGTGTCGCTATTGTATGCTTTTACTGCGTGTATGTGACGCTTTATTATTGCTGGATTACAGAACCCTAAGCACACGGGCACTTATGATTCTTCAGTAGCACTACTTATTCTGTGATGGTGTTAATAGCATGACCCCGGAACTTTCCTCTTTAACATTCTGTATTGGTTTTACAGGAAATCAGGCAGAAATCTAGAAAGTATCTAATGCACCACTCGGGAAGTGTGTGTATTATATTTATATTTGTTTAATAAATACATAAATGAATAAATTTTACATAATTAAAGCACAATATCTTATAAAACTTTAATCTAGCAAGATTTGGTAATTAATTTATATGTCTTTTATGAATAGGATAATAAAGCTGAATATAATAAAATAATTCAAAACAAAGAAAGAAGTCAACATTCAAATTTATATTGATAAGTATTGAGTAATGTATTCTTAACTAAAACACTATTCCATATTTTACTCATTTATTTAATATATATGGATTCACATCAGGAAAGTGATGCTTTTCTTATTAAATGAACCCAAAGCAGATTATTTCATTTATATTTATGTTCAGTTCCAATGAATGTAAGTCCAGGGTCAAAGCATGGTGGTACTTAGGGTAGATCTCATTTTTGGTTTGTTATCTATTTGCTTACGTTTTTGTTGTTGTTGCATTTAATTCACTTTTGAGAAAAAAAAGCAACGATACCATCAGAGTGTCTATGGAATGTATGATGATAAAACCCTTTACTAATTTAGAAAATAAACATTTATTGAGTACCTACTATATGTAAATTTTCATAGGCTAGGACTGCTCTGGAGCCCTGGTGGTGCAGTGGTTAAGAGCTCAGCTGCTAAAGAAAAAGTTGGCAGTTTGAATCCACCAGCCGCTCCTTGGAAATCCTATGGGGCAGTTCTACTCTGTCCTAAAAGGTCACTATGAGTCGGAATTGACTCAACGGCAGCAGGTTTGGTTTTGGTTTTTAGGAGTACTTTATTTTCCTTTGCAAAAATGTTAAAACAAAAACAAAAAAAAACTACAGATGCTATATGCCCCAAAGAATATTCAGACACATCTAGACCGTATACACTCATTATGCATGGTTGGTCCTATGCTATGCATTTAGTAATAAAAGGAATATTATACTATTTTAGTACAAATTTCTAGAAAAACTACACTACTGTTATCTGATAAAAAATAAATAAAAATAAAAAGAGAAAGAAGTAATCCATTCCAAGTTGGGCATTATCTGTAGAAGAGCATGAAAGGGTACTAACAAATAAGGTGCATTTTTAAAAAAACGCAGAATAAACAGGTCACGAATTATTTGTGTGCTGCTAAATAAATGTGTCTACAGCTACCAAAGATGGTTGTAAGTATCTTTTATGTACAAATGAAACGCTGCTGCTGTTTGAAATCTCAGCGACAACCGTGATCATTTTGGAAATCTTAAGACTGTTTGCCATTTCATTGTCAAAACTTAATCAATTACATACTATTTTTTAATGTCTTAAAATACCAACTAGGTCTGACTTTCTTCAGACCCTGAGAAAGAACATGCGCTTGGACAAGTGGTTGGTAAAACATAAATACGATCCAGTAATTTCATGCTCCGTGTCTATATGTCAACTCAATGTCATCTCTTTGTGTTCTACACATTCAGGCCGATGTAAATTATAGTGCACGGTAACTTATGTCAACTGGGATTTCCTGGAACATTATTTTCAGCCTCAGTAAATACTGAATGTCTGCACTGTTTTTATTGGTTAATTATAATTGGCAGGTCACTTCAAGGCCTGAAAATCTGTTAACAACAAGCGAAGGGTGAAATACAAAAACGTGCTTGTTCCATGAGCCTACACAGACCTTAATCTGTCAAAACCTGACATAGTTTCCTACTGAAAAATTTGCTTGAGAAAATGTACATTTCTAGTGACACTGAATGCAATAATTTGTACATTTATTTCTCATACCAAGTTTAGGTACTGCCATATTGCTTCTCTGTGAGGAATTGTCAAGATCCACCAGTAAATCTGAAATATACAATATTTTAATTACTTTCCATACGCTAAACTGTATGATACAGAAACAAATCACACAGAAGGGAACAGTTCAAATGTGGTGACAGGATTGAATAAAAACAACTCAGTGTCTAAAGTTCATGAGAGAAACTGACAGGTTAATATCTTTATACAGTAAGGAAATCTTGTCCATAACAATAATTTCTGAGAAAAACGTTCTTTTTAAGTTCTATAAATTATTTTTAAATTTCCATACCATTGCTACCCACGTATCCAATGGTCAAACCTTTGGATTTTGCCCCTTTTCATCTCAGGCCAACAGGAGCCAAGAAGAACTGAGGGAAAGCTCTTGGCAGTGACAAGCTGAAGACCAACAGTCAGACACAGGAATGAACATAGTGTTCGAGGACCACCATGGGATAGAAATCGCGCAAGAAGACTGCATCAGGCTCGTCCATCTAACCCGTTCATTGCACTTTCATGAGTCACTTGTCAAGATGTCATGGACACGGGGGAACAGAATAAACTCAACACTGCACTTTTCAACTGCCCAACAGCTGAACTTTATCTAGACACACAAGAAATCTTTGTCTTAAGCCATTCAGCTAATGAAGATATCTAATGGGATTATGGAAATTAGGAAAAAAATCCCTAAATTCTTACACAGAAAGTATAGGCCTTGAAGGTCCTGCAATTATTGCTTACCATGGAAATTGCACTCTATTACCAGTTATTCTCACCAGTGCAGACATGTAGGTTCTATCCTTTGAAACACAGGAGAAGTGTATTAGTCCATGCATTGTTGCTCACTTTGACCAATCTTCTGCTACTGTTTAGCTTTTATCATTGGGTACCAAGACGTATAGAGACAACCACAGTAAGAACACAATGAATATCGCCTTTCTACATATCCCTCTAAACAGAAACACCCTGTATATAGATGGTGAACAAAATCTGATTTGAAAGGGAAAAATATCAATGGTGGTGAAATTGGTGGGTTCTAGGGTCCTTAAAGGAGCCCTGTAGCTCAGTGGTTAAGAGCTTGGCTGCTAACCAAAAGGTCGGCAGTTGGAATCTACCAGCCTCTCCGTGGAAACCCTATGGGGCAGTTCTACTCTGTCCTATAGGGTTACTATGAGTCAGAATCAACTCTACAGCAATCAGTCTTTTTTTTTTTTAAGGTCCTTAAAAGTAACTACTCCAACTTCTTTGAAACCTTATAAATCCCCTTCTCTCATCCGTATTCGTGTATTTGAATCATTCATTCACCATTCATCAAATATTTGCTAAGTGCCTATTATGTTCTAGGCTCTGTGCTACGGGCCGTGAATAGACTAATGAACACACACAGACACACTCTTGCTCTCATGGAGCCAGTATTCCTGCCACATTCAGAAAGCCACACTGATTTGATCTCTTTTTGTCAATACCGACACACTTAGCAGCAATCCTTGCAAGTTACGTTTTATAAAATTTTTCACTGTCACCTCATTTAATCTTCACAACAACTTTGGGAAGCAGGTAAAACCGCCATCATGTCACCCTTTAAAGAAGAACTGAGACACAGAGACAGAAGCCTCACCTCTCATTCCATGATGATCCAAGAAGGTTCAATAAGGCCCTGTCTTCCCATCATCCTTCATCAATATTGCCATCTGGCATGCTCCATGCTGTACGGTAACCTATCTGCTTACACGCCTGGTTGCTCGCCCAAACCTTCTTGAGCACAAGGCCTTTTAATATGCATCTTTGTATTCCTGGGCTTATCATAGGCCTTGGCAGGTGGGAGATGCTCAGGAGCATGTGTTACATAAACGTAGGGATGGATTAAATGACAGCAAGTTATTGGCAGGAACAGCTCTACAATCAATGTTTTCGTCGCTACTTCTGCATCTCCCCACGTGCGCCATGATGCCTCTGCCGCCACCGCCCTGTCCCCAGTACATTCCAGTTGGTATAACAGTGGAAACAGGATTATCAGCTTGGCTATTTTCACCCACCAAAAATAACTGGTGAATCCACATAATGTGCAATGGGATAATATGAGGTTTCCAATGTGTATTCTAGGTGCTATCTGGCAAATATATTTGGGCAAATGTTCAGGTGGAAACTCAGTGACCCGAGAACGCTTTAGAAAGGAGAAAAATCACACTGGTGTTCATTTAGCATTTTGTCAACTTGGACTTCTGCAGTTGTAAATCAGTAAACGGTTCTGCTATGCAAAGTCTGTCTTGAGGCTTAGAGGTAGCTTGTGAAATAGCTCGTCAAAACTGAACGTCAACTCAGTAGGATGTGTATGTAAGAGGTGTAGATGCTGGCAAGGAAATCGAACTACCTGTTATGGATTGAACTGTGTCACCGAAAAATATGTGTTGTAAACCCTAACCTCTATGCCTGTGGTTTTATAATCCCATTTGGGAATGGGTTTCTTTGTTATGTTAATGAGACAGGATTAGGGTAAGGTCTGTTTTAACTCAATCTCTTTTGGGATATAAAAGAGATTAAACAAGCAAACTAGGAAGTAGAGATGGGGAAACAGAGATGCCAAGCCACATGGAGATCGCCCAGGAGCAGAAGCTCAGACAAGAGAGAGAGAGACAGAGACAGAGAGACAGAGAGAGACAGAGACAGAGAGACACTGAGAGAGACAGAGAGAAAGCCTTCCCCTTGAGCCAGCTCCCTGAATGCAGACTCCTAGCCTCCTAAACGGTGAGAAAATAAACTTCTGTTTGTTAAAGGCACCCACGTGCCCTATTTCTGTTATAGCAGCACTAGATGACTAAGATAACTAAGATACTACTTAATATGCTGAATTCTAATAAAGCTTTTGAATTCTTTTCATAAACGGATATTAAAAATATACTTTGAAGAAAAACATGTAACCGCAGATAAAACAAAGCTCTGAGGCTAGGAAGCCTTTGGAAGTAAGTGTGTGCCACCTTTAACCTCACAGCCAGTCGCAGAAAATTCATGTTGCTGCTGTCCGTGCCGCATCGAGAGCGGGACTCCTCTGAGCCCAGACTGACTGTTCCTTTCAATAGGAATTTATTGAGAAAAAAAATGATAAAAAATTTTAAAGACTTCATTTGAAAAGCAAGAGGGAACACACAGGCAATCAACTGAGAGCTTAGATACAAATTTCAGAGAGAATCAGACTCCACGAAACCCACTGAGATCACTAACCGAAGATGAAGCAGCCATTACTTGATTGTCCACACAACGTCAAAGCAGTCAGCTTTAAACAGCGAAAGTTCTGTCCAACACTGTTTGTAGCAAACACAACACACACAACTTGGTGGATTTTAAATTAAATTAGCCATGCATGCTGGCATCACTGAAATTAAGTCAAACCTCAAATATTTATTATCAAATATTTTTATACTTCATTACTGTAGTTTTCTTGGACTATGCAGAACAATATTTGAAAGAATTTAGAAAATCTGACAAAGAATGCCAAAATTGGAAAAAGTTCTTTGTGGTCAAGTCATAAGAATGACTTTGAGATCACTCACTGTAACCAAGGAAAAAAAAGTACTCTACATTTAACTTCAAGAAGATAAAGTCATTTTCTCTACCTATTAAATCACATCTTACAGAGTAACTTTAAACTCGGTTTTACCTGAATTCTTGTTGGTCTTGTTCTGCCGACTTTTCACTTGCTCAGTCCAAAGTGTGGGGTAACGTGACGCAATATCTAATAAATGAAAATAAAATCATGATTTTTCATTCATCACAAAAACACAAAGTCTCTCAACGATTTTTAGCAGGTAGCCTAAGAGTAAAAACCAAAAAAACAAAAAAAAAAAAATCAATAAATGAACACACTTTATATATTTTAAAGAAATAAAGTGATTAAATTGATAAGATAAAAAACAATAATATACATTGTAAAATATTATTTTTAGCACGTTTTTCTTTTTCTTTTTTTTAATCCAAAAGTATAATTAAAGACTATTTGAATCCAGATGGGTCTCACTTAAAAAAAAAAAAAAAAGTTTTAAAAGAAAAAATAGCCCCAATGTGCCAAAATGTATTCTTATGCGGTAAAGATAATTACCCATGTCACACACAGAGTTTTGCTCAGTTCAAAGTCTCAACACAAACACCATATTTAAAATATAACTTTGGGAACACATCACTTTTAGTAACACTGTTTAACAAACAAATTTAATGGGTATAGTAGGATCACTATTTTATACCTAAGAACACAGACACTGGAAAAAGTAAAAAAAAAAAAAAAAGCCATTGTCATCTAGGTAACGCCGACTCATGGCAACCCCAGGTGCGTCAGAGTAGAACTGTGCTCCACAGGGTTTTCAGTGGCTGATTTTTTCGAAAGTACCTCAGACAATTTATTCCTGGGTAAGAATAGGAAATCCATCCTTGTTACGGCTACTTAGAAAATGTGAAATATGAATGGAAAAACAACACATGTCATTGCACCCTTTTGAAATATATGTTTTCTATTATCCAAGTTGTACTATTTCAATCATAACCAGATGTTAAAGGCTGCTTATACTGTGGCTCTTTAAATTTTGATTAATAAACAAGCAAACAAAATAAAATGACTTAGCTTTCTGCTATACGAAAGCAATGTGTCATTCGTAGTCAACAACCAATACTTAAAACACTTCCTCCAAAGTCATCAGGGAAAGATAATGGAAATGCTCTCGTAAGGCGGGAAAGGCTGAATACAGCCCACTTTAAGTCGAGTTCTAACCGAGACAGTTTGGTTCCATCTCCCCAGCTCCATAGCCACCCTTCCTCAATTCCATCACCAAGACAGACCACACCACCCCCGGGACTCACCTTCTTCATCTCCTTGGGGCTGAGTCTCCAGCACAGGAGCGGCCGCGTCATCTGAATTCAGAATGGAAAAGATTTGCAAGGAGACTACAATTATGAGAGCAAGTTAAATAAGCGTGCACACGTGATTGATGCTGACAGTCTGCCTACAGCCCCCACGGATTCATCACAACACCCACACCGCGCAGATGGGACGGTTGACCCCCAGACCGTGGCTTGGCAGGAACCATGAACTGGTGTTGGTTTGAGGGGCTACTTCAACACGCTGTTCATGGCTTAAGACAAATGTCAAGAAGGGAAATGCTGGATGTGGTTCAAAACCATCACAGCCAGTCCTATTCCGTAGGATGGATGAGGAAGAGATAGAAAACAGGTAAGCAATAGAAGGCTGGCTGGGAACGAACAGCTGGTGACCTTAGCTCGCCAGGTGTTATAAGAAAGGAGAGATCGGCCAGCAGGGTCCAAGCCAGATGCACCTAATCTGCCCACTGGTTCCCTAAGCAGAGAGGCAAGCATTGAAGAACCATGGATGCAATGGCGGTCCTGTCCCTCTATGTACGCCTTTAGACTCCCTCTCGTCACTTCTGCACTGGAACAGGGCACATGAGAAACTGTGGGACGGGGTGGAGTTGGGCAGCAAGAGTAAAAACCATCAGAGGATGGAGGGGTGCAGTGTGGATTACAGAACGCCACTCCAACTTCACGGAAACATATGTCAACTGAGTGATCTTTTTATAACTAATTGAAAAACACGCCTGGGGTTTCCTGGTAAAGCATAAGCCTCTTTGTGTGTGTGTGTTTTAGGTGAAAGTTTACAGCGCAAATTAGTTTCTTATTTACAAATTCATACACAAATTGTTTTGTGACATTGGTTGCAATCCCTGCAATGTGTCAGCACTCTCCCCTTTTCCACCCTGGGTTCCCTGTGTCCGTTCATCCAGGTTTCCTGTCCCTTCCTGCCTTTTCGTCGTTGCTTTTGGCCAGGTGTTGCCCATTTGGTCTTGTATGCTTGACTGAACTAAGAAGCACGTTCCTCACACATATTATTGTTTGTTTTATAGGCTGTCTACTCCTTGGCTGAAAGGTCGGCTTTGGGAGCAGAGTCAGTTATGAGTTAGAAGGGTGTCCGGGGGCCATAGTCTCAGGGGTTCCTCCAGTCTTTGTCAGATCACTAATCTGGTCTTATGAATTTGAATTTTGTTCTACGTTTTCCTCCTGCTCTGTCTTGGACCCTGTATTGTGATCCCTGTCAGAGTGGTCAGCGATGGTAGCTGGGCACCATCTATTTCTACTGGGTTCAGGCTGGTGGAGGCTGTGGTTCATGTGATTCATTCGTCCTTTGGACTGATATTTTCCTTGCATCTTTGGTTTTCTTCATTCTCCTTTGCTTCAGATGGAATGGGACCAATAGATGTATCTTAGATGGCTGCTCATAGCTTTTAAGGCCCCAGATGCTGCTCACCAAAGTAGGATGGAGAACATCTTCATTATGAACTATGTTGTGCCAATTGACCTCGATGTCCCCTGAGACCATGGTCCCCAGCCCTCAGCCCCAGTAGCTCGGTCCCTCAAGGTGTTTGGATGTGTCTGTGAAGCTTCTATGACTGTGCCTTGGTCACGTTGTGAAATTTCAGGATCAAATACAAGACACTGTGGTAGAGACAAGGGCCAGGCTACTCGGGCTGATGAGGGAACTGTGATCCGTGGCTTCCTAGCCACCCAAAGAAAAAACACAAAGTTTCTCTCAAGTTCTTTTCAGAAGAAACCAAAAAGGAGTTTTCAAAAGTCTTTAGCATTGCACAATTCCTTGGAAAAATAGTTTGCTATTTGTCAAAATACTAACAAAATACAGCATCATTTATTTGACGTCCCCAAGTCCTCTAGTGATGGTAACGTTAAACTCAGAGTGTTTTGCTATCGAATATTTTGTAATCCTCTTCCAAGATTACACGTCCATGAAACTAAAATGAAACGGGGAACGTATTTAAATTCTTTTGGCATGATAACAATTGACTATATGATTTGGAATGACAACAATTAAATACACGATGAGTTTTGTGTTTGTATATTTCTGCTGAGGGCCACCAACCTGTTCCTCAAATCACTGGGTCCACGTTGGTGTGAAAATGCGCCTGCCTGCCTCTCCCCTCCCTCCACCCCGAATCCTAAGCAGTTCTGTTTTCTGCCATCCTTCCTCCCACCATCAGCCTCCTCCTTACACCAGGCTCCACTCAGCCATCACTGGAGTAAATTTTATCCCAATATACAAACTCATGGAAACCCTGGTGGCGCAGTGGTTAAGAGCTATGGCTGCTAACCAAAAGGTCAGCAGTTCAAATCCACCAGGCAGTCCTTAGAAACTCTATGGGGCAGTTCTACTCTGTCCTATAGGGTCACTATGAGTCAGAATCGACTCGACGGCAATGGGTTATACAAAATCATTGCACCTACTGAACTCACCAGCAAGAAAGGAAAGCAAAAATCATGTAGCGCTGTGTGTTTCCATTTCCACCCATTAGAGTTTGCTAAACATCTGCTTTGAACATAAGCCAGCTTTGATGCTGACTTCCAGGTGTTTATGTCTGCAGATCAAGAGAGCGTAAGTAGAGGGAACATGTCTTTCCTGAAACTACTCTCTGTGTCCGTGTGCCAGCTCCCCAGGAATGTATCACAGGGCTCAGTATGTGCCGTCATGAGTAAGATCAGGGAACAAATCGCCCCTGAAAGACTCTGACCCCTCAGTCTCCTCCTCCCTCTCTTTGTTTGATTAATTCTTCTAATCAGGAACATCGTCGTTTGCTCTTCTCTGCAAAAATTCGATATGTCCCCACCCATTAACTTCTAGGCTTAAACCCCAACAGCTTGTTCTAGTGTGTAAGGCCACTCAAAAGGCAAATGCTTCCCAGCTCTGCAGACTTACCTCCTTCCTTTCCAAACACAAACCCCTCTCCTGCCAATGTCCCCAGAATGCCCTGTTTGTGACCACTTTTCCGCTGGAAAATGGGCTTTGTCCCTGCTCCACGTTATACCTGTCCCAATCCTCCCCATCCAGCAGGTCAAGTCCAGCGCCCACTCTTTCCTGAGCCCACCCCGTCAACACTGCTCTTCTCTAAACCCCATCAAGTGTCCTTCCAATAGGCCCAAATGTATGCTTGTGCCAATGTGTGCAGCATCGTGCCACGTGTTAATAATACAGTATATTCCAATACCACACGTTAATAATATGAGGAGACTGTGTTATGGATTAACTTGAGTCTCCCCAAAATTCTAAACCCTAGACTTGTGGCTGTAACCCCATCTGGGGATAGGACTTCCTTTGTCATGTTAACATGACCCTGTCAGTGTAAGCTGTGCCTTAAGCCAACCACTTCTGGGATATGAAAGAGCAGATTAAACACAGAGAGAAGCAAGCATAAACGTGTGAAAGACAGATGCCACGAGGAGCCCTCCAAGGAATGCCGAGGAGAAGGTTACAGAAGCTGCGACAAGGACTTCCCCCGAGTGGACAGAGGGAGGCTCTAGACCTGGTGCCCTGAATCAACTTCCAGCCTCCCAAGCTATGAGAAAATACGCGACTATTTTTTAAAGCCAGCCAATTGTAGTATTTGTGTTACAGCAGCACCAGGGAACTAAGGCAGATGGTGAAGGCCCTAAGGCAGGGACGTATCCACCACAGGTTCAACATGGGCCCCAGGAGGTGAATTCAATACAACTAGAGAATTTTAGGCTTTGTATTACTTTTATCTCTGCTGCCGGTTCTCTACGAGTCGGAATCAGCTCCACAGCACTCAACAACAACAACTGGTTCAATGTACCATAACCTCCGTCAGAAACAAAGAAAAAAGGAGAATGCCCAAGATTTGGGTTCTTCAACATCATTGCCTGTTGTCACTAGTAATGGTAGTGACAGCCAAGACTGTTTGTTAATGACATAATATAAAGTTTTATAAAAATAACTTCTGACTTCAAAGGTTGATATAAGACCAAAAAGCAGAGAACTGTCACTGGTTCTAAAGGGTGGAAGCCGAAGGAAGGGCCAAGAAAACTGGACGAGCAGGTTCACCACAGGCACCTTCTCGCCACGGGAAGACAACCCCGTCAGCTACAAGCTGACTCTGAGAATGGTGGGCTCTCTGGACTGTTTGTACCGGGGGTGGAGGAAGCAACTCTCGTGGAAGGAAAAGTGTCCCTCTTCCCTGTGGGGAACAGTTGGGACATCTTCATCAGAGGTGCCCTGAGATGGCATGCTGTAGGATCATCTGCAGAGCGGAAACAGAGTCCTTGACCCCGTCCACGGCCGCTGCACCATGTTCCCGTGGTGGACCCACAACTCCATCTCTTACACCATCTACAGGTGGTCCTGCCACAGCCCAGTCCCAGGCCCCTGATCTGGACACGTGTGGGCTTTCCAGCAGATTCTATGCCCAGCACCCAGCAAAGTGGCTGGCAAGAGTAAATCTTGAATACACGTTTGCTGAATGAATACTTCATTAACTAACCGTCTCAGCTGTCACTACCATTACAGTTGGTGTTGATTGCCGTCCAGTTGATCTCTACTCGTACGACCCCATGTGACGGAGTAGAACGGCCCACAGGGTTTTCTAGGCTGCAGTCTTTAAGGGAGCAGATTTCCAGGTCTTTCTCCCATGCAGCCACTGGTGGGTTCAAACCCCAACCTTTTGATTAGCAGCCGAGTGTTCAACCTTGGTTCCACCAGGGCTCCTTCTACCATTACTAGTACATGTTCGATTCTGAATTCAGGACATAAACCATATTTGGGATGTTGTGCACCATCATGGAAATTCATTTAAGATAGTTACCTGTTCTTGCCGTGCCTTCTCGTTGGGGCAACTTCTCATTTACAGAACCTAAACAAAGACGGGGAGAGTGAGATCACGTTTCAGCATCACATGTCATCAAGAACTAGGTCACACAGCCACTCCAATCCATCCTGATTAGTTCACAGAGCCTGGCACTTTCCAGTTAAATCACACACGCGACCTAGTGCCCCGAGGGGACAATGCCATCTGCAGCAACACTCTCTAGACTGGGAAACAGAAGATTAGCTCCAAATCCTGCCGTTAACTAGCTGAACAAGTATGTGGGACCCTTTAACCAGAAGATTACAGTTTCTTCATCCGAAAAGCTTCACGATAACCTTCTCACATGTCACCATGCTGAGCTAGTGCAGATAATTAGATTAAAACGCTATTTAAAGTAATGAAGAGGTTATGCAACTGAAGCTAAGTAAAAGCCCTGGTTTTAGCTTGATTCCAGCTTATAGTAAAGAAAACTGACGAATTATCTCTTTTTAGAGGAGCCCAGGAAATACTAAGGCGGACCAAGTAAGTTGTGACATGTTTTTTTTAACATTTATATTATACTAACAGATTTATATTACAAATATGAGGTATTTTTTTTTCCCCAACAGATCAAAACTGCTACAGTACCAGCTATTTTCCTTATCCTTATTACACCCGCTTAAAGGAATAGAAAAAGGAAATCTGTTCAGAACTAATTGGGAGTTTAGCTTCCAACTCAGATCAGAATATTCTGTTCAGAACACCTTTAGAATTAGGTGCGTGCTAGGTAATACTCCTTAGCAAAGAGTGCATATGGAATGGAACTTGATATTTATTTTTAAATTTTGAATACTTCGCTGGGATATAGGCCCCCGTGTACATTGAAGACACACGCTCTGGGATATTTTGCGAATGTGTCTGTCCAGTTTCTTGGAGACAGGACAGCGATGTTGTGGGAAAGGGTAGAAGAAAGTCATTCCTCTGAAGGAGTGCTGACGGCAGAGAAATAACAAACTTCTGGGCATCTTCTATCCCCTGGAGGGGTTGACTGAAGACACACACAGGTTATGGGCTCTCACACGCTTCAAGAAACAAAACGCAACCATTCCGTAACACCCACTCCCACAGGTGCGTGTCCGCCATGCTGTGGGTGCCGCGCGGGAAGTGGTGGCTGACATGTGGACCCTCTTGATTGTCCGGCGCCCGCGTCCCAGGCCTGCGCGCAGCCCTGTCATGACACGCCAGTCCTCCCCCGGCCACATAGGGATGAAATTACTGAGTGAAGCATTTGGAGAGTTAATTTTGCCAGTGGATAAAAACGAACACGATTTTCCTGGTCATCTACTTTTAGACCATTTTTAGGTGTTTACAATAACGCAGGAGCCCTGGTGGCGCAGTGGTTAAGAGCTCGGCTGCTAACCAGAAGGTCGGCAATTGGAATCTACCAGCTGCTCCTTGGAAACCCTACGGGGCAGTTCTACTCTGTCCTATAAGAGCTGGAATTGACTTGCTGACAACGGATTTGGATTTGGACAATAACCCAAACCGTTTCCCAACTGTCACTGTTACCATTTGGTGAAATGTTACATGGCTTCCAGGCATCAGAAATACAGGATTTTGACTCTGGAGAGAGTCTCTGGGTGGTGCAAACAGTTCACATGCTCAGCTGGTAACCGAAAGGTTGAAGATTCACGTCTACCCAGAGGCACCTTGGAAGAAAGGCCTGGCAATCTATTTAAGAAAAATCAGTCAATGAAAACCCTATGGATCACAGCTCTACTCTGAATCCACAGGGTCACCCTGACTCAGAATCAATGACAGCACTGTGTTTTTTGTTTTGTTTTTGCTTTTCAGTACCCCTGTGAAATAAAGCTGCCCCCTCGTCCGTGCGGCCACCGCATGAAGCTTTGAAAATCCCTCCTTCCTTGTCTCATCCTTCAGGGCTCTGCATTTACAGATCTAGATTTCTTAAAGAGCTTAGGTTTCTTAGTCATCAGTTTATTTTTAGATGTGTTCCTGCTGTGAGTCAAAGAAACAATGTTTCCCACTTTTGACTAGAACTAACAATACTCGGGTAAGATTCTGAACAGACCTATGTAGGGCTCTCTGTCGTGAATGAAAACTCCTAAGCCATCTTTGGAACTCCCTCACGAGAGCGTTTCTCCATTGAATTCTCACACCACTTTGTAATCTAATGTCAGTACAGCCCACACCGCCCACCGAAAATCCCACTAGTGGCTGTGTTCAGAGTACAACAGTGAATACTGATCTATCTCTGCCTCAGGCGGTCTCCCTCTCTCTCTCTCCCTCCCTCTCTCTCTCTCTCCCTTCCTCTCTCTCTCCCCCTCTCCCTCCCCCTCTCTCTCCCTCTCTCCCTCTAACCCTAACCTACAGTGTATCTTGCTCATATAGCCCCTGAATCCAACCTGCATTGACTTAAATAAGGCCGTACAAAAACAGTTTTATCTTGTTCTTAATATATAAGAAATCATTTTAAAACAGAGCCAAGTGTCCCTTGATATTCTGCTCCAAGATTCAACTACTTTTTGCAACACAGAATTTGGAAGAGATCCAATAGGGGATATTTGTGTGTGTGTGTGTCTGTACGGTAAAAATATAGATAACAATACACTTGCCATTTCAACATTTTTCACACGTGCAGTTCAGCAACATTAATTGTACTCACCACGTTCTAAAACCATCACCACTATACGTTCCCCGATTTGTCCTCACCCTTAACAGAAACTCAGAGCCCCCTAAGCAGTGATCCCCTTTCCCCCCGCCGCCCACTCCCGGCAACCGTCAGTGAACTCTGGTCTCTGTACACTTGCCTAATCTAGATATTTCATGTAAGTGAGGTCATACAGTATTCGTCCTCTCGAGTCTAGCGTATTTTGCTCAGGGTGATGTCTTCAAGCTCCATCCCCGTTGTAGCGTATATTCAGGCTTTGTTTCTCTTTGTGGCTGAGTGATATTGCATTGTGTGACATACACAGTTTGCCTGTGCATTTACTCACTGATGGACACTTGGGTTGTTTCCACCTTCTGGTTGTTGTCAATAGTGTTGCCATGAACACTGGCATACCTGTCTGTGTGCACACTGACTTCATCTTCCAACTGCCTCTGGAAAAAAAGGCTTCTCCCAACACCCTCCTGACCCACTGTGTCCTTGGGGATGTGGGACACAGCTTAGCATCCTCTCCACGTGACGAGAAAACCATGCACACTAACATGGACCCAGAGCCAAAACCGCTACCAGAATTCTTTTATTACATGTTCCCAGAGATAAGAATTTGCTGAAGAACTCCTGGGTGCTGGTGACAGGCAGGATCCCAACACGTGGGTGCAGAGGGGGGCCTAGGAGTTCAGGGTGATGCACACGTTTTGGAAGACAATAAACAGGTGTGCAAACTGTGGGCTGGTCAGCTCTACCTTTGAGCTTTGATCATTATCTGTTCACACAAAGACACCCCCCAAGGATGTGCCTTCCTCTTGGGTTCCGAGGGACACGTGTGAATGTCTTCCATTTGTGAGTTCTCATCCCGTGTAAATGCTATTTCAAAAAGCGTGGCTTTTTTTTTTTTTAATAGCAATTAGGGCATGCAAAAACCACAAAAATACAATATGAGGAAAATATCTATGGTTTTAGGGAGGAATAATGAGCTACTAAGTGTTCTAGTCCTAAGCAATTGGTTCAAATCCAGCCACACTCAGCAATAACAACGTGTTGCCAAAACAGTCCCAGTGGAGGACACAGTATTTTGCTGAAAGAGCTGGTGGTCTAAGACGAGCTTCTTTCATGAGTACTCAATGCACTTTTAAAATAAATAAGAAAAGCATGATCTGTGATATTTACGGTTAGTGGGGCAGTGAAGGGTTTAATGGGGTCAGGTCACTGCGTGGAGCACTTGCTCAGCCTGGGATGGATGGCGCCTTCCCATGGAGTTAAACAAGCAGTTTCTGTGATTTATCCCTTTTTGGAAATCTCACTTCTTGGGGCAGATTTACAATAGCAGATGGCTTTTCTTCAGCAAGAAAAAGAGAGAGGGAAAGAGGAAGGAAGCAGTGGCATCATTAGGGGTGTGCAGGGGGGATGGACTGTACCAGGTGACACTGTCAGAGGGGGTGACATCAAGATGACTGTCCGTAGAAATACCCCCGTAGTTAGTTACAACAACAAAAACAGTTTTCGTAAGCCCAGTTGGTATGTGTCAGTATACCTACAAGGCTAAAACTCTATGCTAATTTACGTTTTGAAGCTTCTCATGTGCGCCCGTCAGAGCTGTCGTTATTACTCGGTTACAATGAAGCTTTGCATCTGCACGTGGTTTCCTCTGCACGTGCTACGCGCGTGCCCTGTTGTTTTCCTTGCTGCCAGAGTTTTTATAGTGGCTGATTTTGTCAAATTTTCTGGTGTTTTAGCTGCAATAGTATGGTGATTAGTATTTGTGAACATATAACTTTTTTGAGAATGAAATAGTAATTAAAGGAAAAGAAGGAGTGATACACAGGAATTACGATTTATGAGTAACATTAGTACAAAAAACATTACTAAGGATTCTGTATGGTCTGGTGTAGGAGGAGGTCCATGGGGGTGGAGGGCGACACCATGAGTTACTGGGAGACACCAACCCTAGTGATGCCACTGGAAGGAAGTGAGGGAGGAAGGGGAGGCAGGGAGGAAGGGAGGATGGGGGGGAAGGAGGGAGGAGGCAGGGAGGGAAGGGGGAAGGAGGGAGAAGGCAGGGAGGAAGGGGGAAGGAAGGGAGGAAGGAAAGGAGGGAAAGAAGGAGGGAGGGAAGGGGAAGGACCAACAAAAAAAAGAAAAGGCACCAAGAGGGCCACGTCCTTCCCATCTCCTGGACAAGCGTGTCTGTTGGGAACCTGACCAGCCCACGTCCTTCCCGTCTCCTGGACAAGCGTGTCTCTGTTGGGAACCTGACCAGCCTGCTGACCCCGGAGTCCCTAAGGGCAGAGGTCTAGGGAAGCCCTGCCCCTAAGTAAGGTCCCATGGTCCCTGCTCTGCCCTTCCCTCCCAGGTAGGACGTGCTGGGTGTTCTCAGCACCATCAGCTTAGCCTTGCCCGCATGCTGTCTACCTCAGGGGGTCGTGTGAGCCAAGCACTAAGGTCCTTGGTGCTGAAGGCCCATCACCTGCCCTGTCCCCATTCACTAAGGTCTTTGGTGCTGAAGGCCCATCACCTGCCC
>NW_004443938.1:2172120-2176389 GCF_000243295.1 Trichechus manatus latirostris | reverse complement strand
CACTAAGGTCCTTGGTGCTGAAGGCCCCCACCCTGTCCCCACGCACTAAGGCCCTCGGTGCTGAAGGCCCATCACCTGCCCTGTCCCCAAGCACTAAGGTCCTCGGTGCTGAAGGCCCCCGCCCTGTCCCCATGCACTGAGGTCCTCGGTGCTGAAGGCCCATCACCTGCCCTGTCCCCATGCACTAAGGTCCTCAGTGCTGAAGGCCCCCGCCCTGTCCCCATGCACTGAGGTCCTCGGTGCTGAAGGCCCATCACCTGCCCTGTCCCCAAGCACTAAGGTCCTCGGTGCTGAAGGCCCCTGCCCTGTCCCCATGCACTAAGGCCCTCAGTGCTAAAGGCCCATCACCTGTCCTGTCCCCAAGCACTAAGGTCCTCGGTGCTGAAGGCCCCTGCCCTGTCCCCATGCACTGAGGTCCTCGGTGCTGAAGGCCCACCACCCGTCCTGTCCCTTTCCCAAGGCATAAGGGCCAAGTGTCCTCCCACAGAAGGCCAAAATAGGACAGGACAGCAATGTGCTTGGCAGGCACTGGGCTTCCTGGAGCACGCTCTCCAAAGACAGGCTGGGAGCCATGTGGTCCCCATGCAGCAGCTCAGTGCTACCTCCAGGTACGGGCCACGCGCCCACGGTGTGGCCTGAGACACAACGAGCCTCAGGGAATCCCACAGTGGATCACTTACGTGGGTGTAGTGCCAGCCCAGAGGGTGTCTACCCCTGTGCCCCAGTCCCTCTGGATGACGAGGGACCAGGGACAGTGACAGACTGAAGCAGCAGTGGCCACACTGCCTTGAGGAGCCGGCTGTGTTGACGGTGGGCCATGTCCTAGTCTGCAGCGGCATCGGGGGGGTGGGGAGGGGGGTGGGCTGTCCTCATCACCAGGCAGCAGGTGGCTGTAGTCCTAAGACAGGTGAGCCCAACACAGGACGCCCCGCACTCAGGGAGGCGGCGGGGAGCAGGCCTACCACAGCTCCTCAGGAGATGGCCCGGCGTGCTGGGTCCCAGGGATGACCTCAGGCGCCTGCCAGGACCTGCTCCCTCTGGGGTTGGCCCCGTGGCCAGTGTGAAGACGAGCAAGGCTGCCAGGTGCTGGGGCAAGGCCATCCTCCATAAGTCATGACTCTCTACATCTGGATGGCATGCCCACCTGTGCCCTGCACCAGTGCCCAGACCTTCTGTATCTTTGTTTTTTGGTCTTAGGACACATGAGTCAAGGGTGATGGCAAGATAATGCCCAGTGGGATGACAGCCCCACCTGGAGGCCAGGCCTCCTTTTATTAGACAATGTATTTTTCCGCAGATAAGGGCAATATATACTTAATAAATGAGGGGTTGTTGTTGTGTGCCATCAAGTCGATTCCGACTCCTGGCGACCCTGTAGGACAGAGTAGAATGGCCCCACAGGGTTTTCTAGACTGAAGTCTTTACAGGAGCACATTGCCATGTCTTTTCTCCTGAGAAGCCACTGGTGGGTTCACACTGCCGACCTTTAGGTTAACAGCTGAGCACTTAACCGTTGTGCCAGCAGGGCTCCTTCCTCCTTTTCCAGGCGTAGACTGTCTCTGGAAGGGCACCCGGAATCCAATCTTCCACGCATCACGCTGTGTGAATTGGGGTGATTTACTCGTAACGCCTCTTGCTTTCTCTCAGAAAGTGTCACTATTGGACACCATCAGAGAGAGGCCACGTGTGGACTAGATGTGGCAGGTACCAGGTGGAGACAGTTTATAGGGAGCTCTCTTCGCTAACGGAAGATTCAGCTGCAGGCTAGGCGCCCCGCTTCAGGCACACGGGCGCCAACTACAACAAGAAGGCAGGTGCTGGGCGCCTCAGGCGCCTTACGGAGGAGCAGGGGAAAATAATACCCCAGAAATACCATCCGTCAGGCACTGGGATAATTCACAAGAAGTCCAAATTTTAAAAAGACACCTCCAAATCATAAAAGAAAAGTAAGTGCAAATTAAAAGGAGAAGAGAAGGGAAACGGGGCTCCTGGCCCTACAGGCCGACACGCCTGGCCGAGGTCCTTGGCTGACCCTCAAGCCAGCACGAAGTCTCTTGCTGAGTGTGACAGGCACTCCCTGAGGGCTTCCTCTTGACCCTTTTATCTAACTGTTTTCAAAATTCTCAGTGTCAGTGAAATACCCTCAGAAATTCCCACAGTCTAGATCTTTCGCTGGACAATTTAAATATCCCGTGTTGGTTGAATCAGATCACGCCGTTATTTTGCCTTATCGTGGCCGTACACTGAATTTTCTCAGTATGCAAAAACTGTCCTACTAAGAAGTATTTCTGGGCAAATATACTTTATATGTTCACTAAAAGAATCACTTTAATTTTTGTTTCTTTTTTAAATACAGATAAAATTCAGATTCACGTTTTTATTAAAGGTTGAGGGGCAAAGTTACCACCTATCACAGGTTTCCATATCCACTTTCCATTTTCAATGCATTTTCTACTAATTGACAAAGTCGTTTGTTTTCACATTTCCTTGTCAACATGAATTGAAACGCTTTATTTTAATAAATATCACTTTTCAGGAAGAGAACTGTTAAGTCTACAGAAAAAAAAAACAACATTTTGAGGAACAACCACATTCTCTTTGATTCGTTCCAATTCAAACAAAGCAACTTCAAATTTGCATTTCAATAATTTTTATAAATAAATCCTTCAGCAACAGTGCAAATCAACAGCCACCGTCTTGTCGGTATCAATATTTGGGAATTTAATCGTTCGGAATGTTTCTTTCAAGGTCCTCATTTAAATAGGGGCCTGGACTTACAGCCAGGGAGATTAATTCATGGAAAATGAGAAAACAAAACAAAACGACAACAACAGCAAAAAGTTAGCTTCTCTTTATAACGAGCCCTGGAGTGGTGCAGATGGTCAAGGCGCTCAGCTGCTCACCGAAAGGCTGAAGGTTCAAGTCCACCCCGAGGCACCATGAAAGAAAGGCCTGGTGATCTATTCCGAAAAATTAGCTGCTGAAAACCCTACAGAGCACAGTTCTACTGTGAAACACACGGCATCGCCATGAATCGGAGTCAACTTGACGGCAACTGGTTTTCTCTTTATAAAGTGAAATATTTTAGGGCGTTCAGATAAACAAACGAAAACCAAACTCGTTGCCATTGAGTGGATTCCGACTCATAACAACCCCACAGGACAGAGAAGAACTGCCCCATAGGGTTTCCAAGGAGCACCTGGTGGATTTGAACTGACGACCTTTTGGTTAGCAGCCGAGCTCTTAACCACTGAGCCACCACGGGATCCCGAAACAAACATGGGTTCCTCCCTAGTAAGTGAAGGCCGAAACTCTGGCATCATAGGAAAATGCAGGTATAATAGTTCAGCTTACATAAGTTGTATATTGAAATGTTATTCAACCCAACTTCAGATACTTCTGTCATTTAAAATGGGACTTCGCAAGAAGATTTCCAATTCAGAAATCTCTGGAATACGCAATCCAAACGCCCAGGAGCGGAGTTCACCTTCAGATCCTAGAAAGGTCCCCCAGCAGACCACTCACCCACTCATCCCCGACCTGGGGGTGAAACGTCCTCCGCAATTAAAGAAAACTTCAGATGCTCAATGTTATAAAACTCGGTAGGAAACACACAGGGACAAAGAAAGGACCTCTCCGCTATGAGAAAGAACTGCTTCAAAGCTAGATGTGGCTCTGCCAGCCTCAACAAGGTGGTTTCCATGCCTTCACCAGAAACGTTCCACCTGGAACTGAGATGTGCAGCCCCTGGTTCTGGATTTTCAAAAGACAGGAGGTGTGGAAGGGGTGGAAGGAACCCTAAGATGAACATTCCTCGCTGTATTTCCACGCCTTCCCCCAAACATCAAAATCTGTAACTTACCTCAAAAACACGACCAAGTCTAGCTACATATTCGGACTCCCTGGCTGTTGCAATATTAGAAATCCCTGCATGCAGGTTCTGTCACGGTATCTGAAGTGACTTTGCACTTGTGCCAGGGGTAAGCTCTTGGCTGGGTGCTCAGTTACAGAAGAGAGATGAGATTAAAAGCCTTCAGCCATTTCCAAGAGAATAGGCTCCCTACAAGAACCCTTCCTTGGAGAAAGGCCCTCTGTTTTCAAGCTCCTCACCGGGCCCCAGCAAGGTTAGGTTTCAAGTCTCAAACAACCGGAACCTCCCCTCCAGAACAGGTAAATCTGCACAGGTGGAGGCTGCGAGCCCGACCCAGGCCAGCACTCGGGACATGGAGGGAACGCGGAGTGGGCTCCCTGTCATTTCTGCTGGCTCAC
>NW_004443938.1:2166831-2171420 GCF_000243295.1 Trichechus manatus latirostris | reverse complement strand
GGGCTCCCTGTCATTTCTGCTGGCTCACGAGGAGACACCTGGAGCAGGAGGCCAGCTACAGATCAAGGGTGGAATCCTCAGGGGTCTGGGAGGATGGAAATCTCCAGGTGACAAATCCTGCTCTTCCTCAGGGCAAGACACGGAGGTGCCTCTGGATATGGCCGCGGAGCAGCCTGCTGGCCCTAGAGCCCTCTGAGAGGAATTTACCCTTTGCCATTGAATATACCTTCTTCCCCACAGAGTACCCCCCTAAGGCTCCCCACCCATCCTGCCTCACCACCTCCTGTGGCTGACTGATGAGAAAACAGAAGAAGAAGAACAAGCGTCAGGGCTACCACCCCGTGTGCCTCTTACAGGCTGATCTCTCTGAGGGCTGGAGGCGGCCGAGGCTGCAAAGAATGAGAAAGCACATCGTTCACCAGCTCTGAAAATCCGCCCTAATTATTGGTCAGCTCCAGGCTGGCCATCGTGGGTTGGTGTTGATAGTCTCTGTCAAGTCAGTTCCGACTCATGGCGCCCACGAGTGCAGAGTAGAACTGGGCTCCACTGGGTTTTCAAGGCTGTGACCTTTCGGAAGCAGGTCACCAGGCCTTTCTTCCAAAGCACCTCTGGGTAGGTTAGAACCACCAATCTTTCAGGTAGTAGGTGAGCCCTTAACCATTTGTACCTTCCATTTGCATTAATGGCTGAAAAATATATGATTGTAAACTAAAAGAATTCATGCCCTTTTGAAGGTCTTTCTGGGACAGGGACTCTCCTCTGTCCCACTGAAATCACACCAATAAGTGGATATTGGGTGTCCCCACCCCAAGTGGCCTGCCTCATGGTGAGTTTGCATGTATTTGTATTATTCATCGGGTTTTCAATGACGAATTTTTTGAAAGTAGATCACCAGGCCTTTCTCTCGAGTTGCCCCTGGGGGGACTGGGAGCAAAAGCCTGCTGGACAGCTGCCAGCCCCGTTAATCATTTGCACCACGCAGGGACACCAATCCTTCTATTGCTCTCCCTTAACTTTCAGAATTCCCTCAACGATTTCCCACAAGTACACAGTTCCCACAAGTGTTCCCCGCACAGGCGCCTGCTCTCCCACTCACTCTCGGTTCTGGCTGCTTTGTTGTTGTTCTTCCCCCAGAATGGAAGCATGGAATACATCTGGCAATTCCATTTCGTTTTCCATAACTCTGCGGGAATTACAGAGTATACTGTAGTACCAGCCAGGTAGGAGATGACACTTCCTAAGCCAACTCCAAGGGGACAGCCACACACTTACACTGCTGGCATGTCCCTGATGCCACCCTCCCACGAGACAGCTCAGAGGACAGCCGTCCTAATCTTCATCTATAACACTCTGCTTCCTACTTACTTGCATTTCCCATATCATAGACTCCAGGCTTCTGAGCAAAGGATAGAACACCTTTTCTTCTAGAACCCATTTCTTGGACCAAAAACATCAACATGGGCAGTGAAAAAAAAAAGGTCATTTTAATACCATAAAACATTCCTGATACCTGGGTGGACAAAACGGTGCAAGAGGACAGTATGGTGACTTGACTTCAGAAATGAAGTGCTACTTGGAGATTGTAAGAAATGGTTTTCTAAGAAAGCACTTTCGGATACGGCTTAATTTTTCCAGCAGTATCACTAAGCTCACAGGAAAACACAGATAGCCCTGTTTCCTCCCGTTAAATAGAGCTTGGCTCGAATGCTGTTAAGCAGACGGAATGAAACAAAAACGTGCAAGTATCTTTCAGGAGGAGGGAAACGCAGAAGCCAATTCAACAATGCTAGGGTCTGTCTGTCTTTCAGTCCTTCCAAGAGTCTGTAAAATAATTATTAAGGGCAAAGGTTAGTTTACCAAAAATATTTTCCCCAAAATTTGTAGGCGTTGGAGGACACATCTGTTTTAAAAAATAAATATAGGTTAACTGCATATTGTACACACTCGTAGCTTTTAAGTGATGCCCAGTCACTTAAGGTCTAGGCTTTATATCATACTTAATTACGTATTTCCTCAGTCTTGTGGAAGCTATCCGCAGTTACGAGTATTAACCTTGGCTACAGGGGTGTTGACTGACACAGTAGCCGCAACAATGAGCCCAAACATAACAGCGATTGTGAGGGTGGTGCAGGGCTGCTCTGAGCTGGAAACAACTCAATGGCACCTAACAACAACCCGGAGGTGTTCAACACGAGCCTGAATAATGAACAGAAATCCTAATAAAATGCCTGCCTTTAAATAAAAAAAAAGTCTAAAAGTAAATTCCAAATGCAAATGTTTGAATGTTATACTTGAAAAATCAGGAAAAATGTACTTGAGTAGAATTGTATTTTGAGGGTTTTTGCCTGTCTTAGTGTGTCTGGTCTAGGGAATTTGACGGGTAGATCATGAAAATTCTTCTTAGGTGATCAGATAAGTCTCCCCAAAATTTAATCAAAATTGGGCTGCAGGCTATTTTTAAATAAAAACGTTCTGAATACTGTATTATACTTTGGTAAAATATTCATGGAAGAAAGGCCGTGTTGTAGATTACTCCCCTGCCAGTATTATTACCTTTAGTGCGTCAAACTGTCTGCTGAGTAATACAAAACAGCAAATAAGCCGTCTGCAGATCGAGCTCTGAGGAATTATCCACTTCTTCTTCGCAAATATATACATACAAAACCAGAAATGTTTACTTTTTCTTGCCAGAGAAAATGTTTGGTTATTTCCATCGGTGACTACAATCTTTGCAATTACTTTTTTTTAACAAAAGGAGTCCTGAATTGTCATAACCTATCGCAGTTCAGATCCAGGGAGATCTTTATTGGTAAGCTGTCCCCAGCTGTATCTATACATCTGCATCTGTATCTATATCTGTGTCTATGCATCTGTATCTATGTCTGTATCTATACATCTGCATCTGCATCTATGTCTGTGTCTATACATCTACATCTGCATCTATATCTGTGTCTATACTGTCTCTATGTCTGTGTCTATACATCTGCATCTGTATCTATACCTGTGTGTATACATTTGTGCATGTATCTATATATCTGTGTCTGTATCTACATATCTGCATTTGTATCTATATCTGTATTTATACAACTGTATATGTATCTATGTGTCTGTATCTATATCTGTATTTATATATCTGTACCTGTATCTATACCTGTATATTTCTATATTTGTACACATACATTATACACATATAAACATCCACATATATATACATCCACATACATTATATATATACATAGACATACCCACACCTTTGCTTTTCTCCTTTTGCAAAAAAATAAAAGGTTTCATAGTATTTTAGACTTTGTCCAGTGATGAAAACCCGTTCCCCCTCCTCCTCACTATCCCACCCAAACTGAGTTTCCCTTTGAATCACGAGAAGACAGAGAGAAGCCGAGACGGCCATCAGGAAAGAAGCACAATCACATCAGCAGCAGCGACGTCTCCCGACACACGCGACTCGGAACCTACCGGGGCACCTGGGCGTCTTGTGGGCCACGGCCGTGCCGCTGATGGGCCTCCCGTTGGGCGTGACGCACCAGCAGTATCCCGTGTAGCTGTGACATTGGACCTGTGAGAAATGACACCATGGGGCGCAGTCTCCTGGGAGCCCTGCTTGAAGATAGCCCTGCTTCTACAGCTCCGTTTGAGACAAAGGTCTCAGGTGAGCAGCGGTTGGCAGGTGCTGCATTTGAGCTCTCAGCACTGACCACAGGATTTTAGAGACAGAGGCGACCAAAGGCACTTTGCGTGACGCTTGGTGTGGGCTGGCACATCACTGTTACGCTATCTAACCCTCACTGCCTGGGAGATGCAGCCTAAGCCCTCATCAGCCAGTGAGGACCCAGAGGCCAGAGAAGCCAGGACAACTGCTGGCTGCTATTTGCGGTCAGCGGCAGAGTCGGGGAAGGACACTGTGCCCAGCTCTTACCTCCCTCCCAGGTATCGTCCTTCCCCGGGCTCCCCCACCCCACCCCTAGTCACCGAGAAGACGCTGTCTTCACCGCCCCCCATCCCTCACTCTCACTCACTCTCAAAAGTCAGATGAATGTTGCAAAAATACATAGAATTTAATTATGATCTGATGACTCAAAGGCATCTAACATAGCAGATCACGTTTTACTTCTCTCCCCAAAACTATGTTAGTTAGCATTGCACGTTAAGAATTCTTTTTTCTTAATAAGGAATAATAGTTGACAAGCTTGACTATTGCACTCGAGACAGACACTTGGGTTATTCCCTGGGCACCGCCTTGGCCCCTCGCCTGTACCTGCATCAGGTTGGACTCCAGGCTCCCTAAGCTCACCCCCAGCGCCTGAGTGGTGTACCTTTTGGTGTGTGCTCCCTTAGAAATAAATTAAATTCTACCCAATAGGCCAGTTCACCACACTGGGAAGCTGGCCCAAGCCAAGTTCATTGAGTAATGGAGGTGAACTTCAATGCCAATGACAGAAACACCTGCCCCAGGTAAGGAATCAATGAACTCATTTGCACACTCATTTATGAAGATGGCCTTGTCACTGATTAACCTCCCGGGATAACACACGTTTCCTACTTCCTAGTCCTGCCCCCCCGGCACCCTCCCCCCC
>NW_004443938.1:2156686-2166712 GCF_000243295.1 Trichechus manatus latirostris | reverse complement strand
CCCCCCGGCGCACACCTGGCTGTAGGTGCCGTCATCATTGCAGTCGGGGATGAACACCTGCTGGAGCTCCTTCCGGGCTTGCTCCTGGGTGTACTTCCTCTCGGCCACACACCTGGACACATCTAAGGGAGAGAAGAGAGCGGGGCGGGAGTTACGCAACGTGAAGATAACAGAGCAGACTTGACGTCTTCAGGTGCAAACACATGGGTCACGGACAGGTGGTAAGAGGCCGAGGCTGGCGAGGTCGTCTGGGGCAGCTCCACGCTCCCTGGCTGCAGGAAACGAGCAGGCGAGCAGGGGCGTTCGCAGCGTGTAGCCCTATATGTATCCTGATGAAGCGGCGTGCGGGGGGAAGGCGCACGCCATTGTCTGCAGTTCAGCAGCGAGGGAGCCGAGGCTCAGAGAGCTGCTGGGTCTCTCCGTGGTGACAGGCGTGGGCTTTGCCTCATGAGAAATGAGAAATAGCAGCTGTCATCCAGCCAGTACAGACAGGCTCCCTCCGGGTCCCAGGACACCCCCCGCCCCCCAGCACACCGGGACTATGTCTAGACACGCAGTGGGGAGATGGGTCCAGAAAAATACAGCTGGAATAATGCTCCTTAGAAGGGAGCTGTCTCTTTTCTCTGCATCTGTTTCACAGGATTCAAAAGTGGATACTAAGCTCCTGCCTCTTCCAACTTCAGTCGGAAAGTCTGAAAATAAATTAGAGAATCAAATGTTCTTAGCTCTGTCCCCACTCTGCTGCCAACGTCCACGTGTCCATGTTAACATCAGCACAACATTCTAATCTGATGGAGTGCAGTCTGTTTCTGCTGCTTCAGAAGACATCGCCTGGACTCAACAAACTAGTAAAAACTGAAACGTCTAAAAACTTACAAGAACGCTGACTCTCACTCGGGATAAAACTACGCAGGAAATACGTTGGTGGTGGTGGTGGCTGGCAAACCAGCTCCAACTCATTGCGACCTTGTGTACAACAGAACAGCGTGATACTCGGCCCTGCCGTCTTCATGACTGTTGGTAGGTTGGTTTCCATTTTTGCAGGCACTGTGTGTTTTGAATGCTTTCCAACCTCGGTGGTCAACTTCCAGAACTATATCAGACAACAGTCTGTTGTGATCCACAGGGTTTTCACTGGCTGATTACCAGAAGTAGATTGCCAGGTCTTTCTTCCTATTCTTAGTCTGGAAGCTCTGCTATCAACTGTCCACCACAGGTGACCTTGCAGACACAGGCAGTCCCCAGATTATGAACGAATTCCATTCCTAAATCTCTCTTTAAGTCAAGTTTGTACGTAAATTGGAACAGTTAGGCACGGTTCATATCTAACGTCAGTTAGGCAAATGTTTGTCTTTGTATATAGTATATAGTGTACCTTTCTGACATAAAAACATTGAAGAAACACTTCCAGATACACTAAAATGTCTTTAACACAGTAATAATGTTCTGATGCATTTCACAAAATAGCTCCTGGTTTGTTATCACGAACCACTGAGGTACCTCCAACTTTTAATAGAGTAGATTTTACAGGGGTTGGTTCGTAACTACGGCTGTATGTAACTTGGACATTCGTAACCCACTGCCTGTATTTGAAACACCAGTAGCATAGCTTCCAGCACGACAGCAAGAGGCACCACAGTGCAACAAGCTGACGGATGGGTGGTGGAATTAGGAAATACAGAAACGATAAAATCAGCCACGCAAGGTCTGCACTGCCACGAGCAAGGCGGCGGCACACAAACGAGCAGACGGCTTGGCCTGACTTTAATTTACTTCTCCTCTTGTCTGTCAAAACATAACAACCAAGACATCCGAGAACTGGAAAGCATGGGGCTTACTGGGACTAGTCTCGGCCTTCCAGTACAATGAGTGAAAGGTGTGAGCTGAGCTCTGGGTGAACCAGGGCCAATAAAACATGTTCCGGGGAATAAAACGCTCTACCCTTTGAGAAGAATTGTATAATGTTTGCTTCCACGGGCGTCGGGCCCGAGGAACACTACCGCGAGCGTATGTTTGACTTCTTTGGACCATCATAAAATGTAGCTCATTTGAATTTTCGAGCTTGAAAAGAATGGGTTTCCCAATCTTTCTTAAGTGTTTCCGGATTCAAATAACAAGTGTCTGTATCTGAATTCGAAGGCTCTCTGGGCTGCAACAGATACTTCAGATGTCGTCCACTCTCCAAGCTCCTTCGATGGTGACTGTTTGATTGCCTGGTAGTTAAAACCTGCTGGCTCAGGCATCCCGCCATTCTGGGCTCTGCTCAAGGACTCGGGGCGCTGGCAATCACTCTGGCAGTAGCAGTAGGCTGAGTATAGGTTCTGCCACGAACAATTCTTCAAGACCTTTGTAGGACTGCGCCTTTCTCGACCTCTAGGGTTACGTACCACCTTGTGCTAGGGGCCTCTGCGTTAAGAAAAAGCCTCTTTGATCCGGGCTTTGGGGCCTTACGTCTGATTCTAAATGCTGGCCCAGGCAGCCGGCACTTAGCAACATGTGGTTTTAATGGAGTCTGTGCTTTAACTGAGGATAAATCACAGCTTTGGGGGACTTCTGTCCTCCTTTTTTTTAGTATAACCTGTGGTTTGATGGCCTAAAAGGAAAAGTGATATGTGTTCCAGCTTGCAAGGTCCTTACCAGGGTATAGATGGAGTTATAAATTATTTCTAATATCTGAATTATCACAGAACATGCCAAAAAAAAAAAAACAACATAAATTTTCCGAGCAACTTGCCAGCTTTGTTCCCAGTTTTGGACTTATTCTTGTAAATAACTTCACATTTGCAACTGATCAGATATTTCTCCAACCTGCAGCTCCCACGTTCAATGGAATATTAAATTCCAAGCCCACGTCCAGCATTTTGCGGATTATTTAGTCGTAGGAAGCAATGAAGACTTAGCAGCACGAAATTATAGCGTCTGTGCAAGTCATACCTTCAAAGACAGTTTGCAGTCACCTTGTTAAACCAAAGTGCTAAGCAGCTGGGTGTCCCACACGCCTCATACCAACTGTTTGCTGTTCCTCCGTCCAGATATTTGGTGTTACACCAGATGTGAGGTCCTTACTATTGAGAATTCTGAATAGTAGCTGAACACATCAATTATACTGAAATGTGCAAAATCGCTAAGGCATTTACATGCTCAAAACAGTGACATCTCCTTTGTTTTCTGCATATTACTTTAAATCATTATATGCTTAATGTACGCACATCTTAGAGTAAATTAAATGTTCCTCGTTACAGAGGTCAAAATATTAAAGACACCCCTAACTTTTCAATCACCTTTGAAAGAATTTAATGGAAAGAACAGACATTCTCCCCTTGAAGCTTTATTTACAGATTATTAATTTCTTCCCCTCTTTTATTTTCACTCCTGCTTCTAGAAGTTAAATTAAAAATTAATCAGGTCCTTAATTGTTTACTGACCTTGTTGATATTGTACTCTGGACACTTTATTTCTATTTCTAAATCCTTAAAACATAAACATCATCTTTTTCTTTTATTATTTAAGCCATACATAACTTCAGGAGCTCTGGTCGTGCAGTGGTTAAAGCGATCAACTGTAACCCAAAGGTCAGCAGTTTGAAACCACCAGTGGCTCCCCCAGAGAAGGATGAGACAGTCTGCTTCCCTAGAGATTTACAGCCTTGGACACCCGAGTCACTACGAGTTGGAACTGACTCCACAGCAGTGGCTACCCATAACTTAAAATTCACCATTTTAACCATTTTAAAGTGAACGATGTAGCGGCCCTTAAGCTCGTTCACAATGCATGACCGTCACCACTATCTGGTTCCAGAATACTTTGATCACCCCAAAAGGAAGCTGGGTGCCCGTTCAGTAATCACTCCCCATTCTTCCGTTCTGCTGGGCACGTCTGTGGGTTTGTCCACTCTGGATAGATTTCATATCAACGGAATCCCGCTCTGTGAGCTTTGTGGCTGGCCCCTTTCTTTCAGCAGAATGTTCTGAAGGCTCGTCCAGGTCCTGGCATGTGTCAGACTGTCTGGTTGAATGACACCCCATTGTATGTATACACCGGGTTTTGTTTCTCCATCAGGCGATGGACAAGTGGTTGTTTCTACCTTCCGGCTCTTGCGAACGGCACTGCAATGAGCAATGGTGTGCAGGTATCTGTCTGAGTCCCTGCTTTCCCGTCTCTTGGATGGACAGACCTGGGAGTGGAATTGCTGGGTCATGTGTTAATTCTACGCTTAACTTCCTCAGAAGCCACCAGACCGTTTTCCAAACTGGCTGCGCCATTTCACGCTCCTGCTAGCAAGCACAGTGTCCAATTTCTCCACATCCATGCTAGCACTTTGTTTTCAGGGTTTTTCTTTTTTTAAGTATTATTACAGCCATCCTAGTAGATGTGAAGTGGTACCTCATGATTTTTGGCTCATAGTAATGTTTAGACTACAATTTCTACCTCAGAAAATCTACCATATCTCAAAACTATAATATTAATATTTTAATTAAATCAAACTGATAATTTACTCTCATTCTAAATCAAAGAATTTAATCACTTTTTCACTAGACCAAAGGAAAACTCTTTGTTGCAAATTTGGTCATATGTTTTTGAAAATGTTTTGCTCTTATCTGAGAGAGCAGACTTAAAAAAAACAAAGAATTTATTATTGTATTTCACAAGGTACCGCTAACAACTGGCTTTTAAAATAAATTTTGGGCTGAGTTGTAGGTTAATGAGCTTTGCAAGCGATTTATTTCAACCTGGTTGTTGATTTTCTTTTTTCCCCTCAATTACAAAGTAAAATGGATTCCTCTTCCAATGGGGTCACAAAACTTGTTTATGTACCAAGATACTTCAGTCATGGAAACTATCAAAATGTAAAACTCACTATAAACTAGAAATAAACAACCATGTTTTTAAATGGTTATTGCTAGTGATGGTTTTCTTTTAAAAGGTGAGCAGGTATTTTCTACTTTGCGAAAATCAATCTGAAAAGAAGGAAGCAATGATGGGGAGAAACAGCTCTGCTGAACGTTTTACACACGAGCATTTTGCAGAGCCCCGGTTACAAAGAACTGAGAACAACTGAGCAAAACGAGCCTCACTCCAGGGGATGTTTATGGGTGGTTCTCACCTTTCGTCCCCAAGCCCCACGAGCCCTCTGCGGGGCTGCGTAGTGTCTGTTACAGAACAGGATACCAGGAGAAGGCTCAGCTAGACAAATGTCAGTCACCTGCCTTGCCCGACTCACCCTGCGTTACTTTCCCAAGGTGCTTAGTATAGCCCAGAGTTCGTGCATCGAGAGTTCAACTCTATTCAACGAGCTTCTTGGTGGGGCAGAAACCTTGGGAAAATACGTACCTATTTTAGGGTCCCACATATACAGTGGGAGCCCCCAGGTGATGCGAACGGTGAACAGCTGGACGAGGAACCGAAAGGCTGGTGTTCACACTCACTCAGGGTGCCTCAGAAGTAAGGCCTGGTGATCTGCTTCTGAAAGGTCATACCCTAGCCTGAAAACCCTGTGGAGCAGTTCTGCTCTGTACACATGGGGTCGCCATGAGTCAGAATCGACCCGACAGCGACCACCAATACCACCACCGAATCTACAGAGTACAGCGTGAACTCCGAGAGCAGGTATGTTCCTGGCCGACAGAGTCCTATGCCGACTCTGGATCTAGAAAGGTTACTAAGCAGGAACGACTGGGCTGTGGCTGTGCAAACTCTCTGAGGTTTCCACCGCCATGTTCTCACGGCCTGGGCAGGGCCTGGCACGCCGGGGTGGCATTAGCAGAATACCAGATGACTGAGTGAGCGAATAGAGACAAAGACGTAAACCCTTCCATCGCTGTAGCTGTAGAAGTGAAATCCCCAAGAGCGACAGCTACTGGTTTTCTATTCGCATCAAATGAAGATGGACGCTGTTTTAAAAGGTGTAATATTTTAACCAGGCCTTTCTTCCTAGTCCATCTTTGTCTGGATGCTCCACTGAAACTTCTACCAGGGAGACCCTTCTGGTATTTGAAATGCCAGTGGCAGAGCTTCCAGCATCACAGCAACATGCAAGCCACCACAGTGCGACAAACTCACGAGAGAGTGGTGTCTAGGAAGACTAGGAAGAAAGGCCTGGTGACCTACTTCTGAAAATTAGCTAATGGAAACCTCATGGATCACAACAGAATACTGACCCATAAAATGGCGGAAGATGAGCCACCAAGGTTGGAAGACACTCAAAATACACAGTGGCCACCACAACAGACTTGAGCAGACCAGTGACTGTGAAGACGGGGCAGGAGCAGGCGACGTCTGTTCTGTTGCTCATGCGGTCGCCGTGAGTCGGAGCCCACTCGATGGCAACAACAACAGCGCTTTGATCACCCATGATGCTGACGGCCAGCCTGAGAAAACGTAAGTATGCTACGCTGCAGGCCTCTTTGGTATAAATACAGTATTCTCGCCCTTTCTGAATAGACAGACATGGCTGAAAGACCTTCAGGATCCAGGTGAGGTAACCAACAAAGACGTTACTTCAGAGTGAGGGGAGAAAAGGAACTAACGTTTTCATTTTAAATAAGTATTATCATTTTAAATTCATAATGACAAGGGAGAAAAAACTGTCAGAGCAAATGCTGTGCATAACTGGAGCTACCAAATCGTAAACGAAAACCAGGAAGAGAAACTGCCAACAACCGCAGGCATAGATTAATCAGGAACTCTTCATAACATTTATATAAGAAACAACGGATCCTAACCATTTCCATGATAATTAATAATCATGATTGTAAACTCATCAAAACGGATTATCATGCAAATATTCACCAAGCCCTTTCCTGTGAAGCTTGACTGTAACCTTCCCGGGGGCAGAAACCCACCTTAAAGCTGTGTGACAACTCTTTAAGCTCCTCTGATTGGCTAGTGCTTTGAGACTGTAGGTATTGCTAACAGAGAGAAGATCTTTTTTTTTTTTTCCCATGTAACGTTTCAGAAATATGCTGGTGTGTTTCTGATCACGGTCTGAACCTGAGACCAGGTAGCACCTCTTGTTATGTCTACTTTAGTCCATAAAGAAGGGTATTTCCAAACAGCAGAACCACTTAGAACACCATAAACGAGTTACGGTAAACATCATGTGGATGGAGTTTCTCTGAAAGACAAGGGCAGATAGGATGAACAAGTCCCACAACAACCCCGCTGGAGCGGTTATTTCAGACAGGCTAACGGTGCCTGGGGGAAGAGAGACACCTAACGTAGACACCGTAGGGTAGGGACAGGCGCCAGACTTTACAAGAAGAGAGAACCCCGCTCACTGCCCCTGACGCTCGCTCCACTGAAGACAATGACAGCAGGTTGCCAACTTACTTGTAGCAGGCAAACTACACCCTCTAGCACAAGGTGCTTTTTTGTGGGTGAAGGAACTTCTCGGGAAGTTATGTGGCAATAAAGCAAGCTATTCTGTCCCCTGCAATGGCAGCGGCATCGGAAGAAGGAGAACGGGCAGGTGACAGAGCTTCCTAGCAAATGCTTCTCGGAACAGGCTTGTGTTTGCTTTTTGATGACTTCCACATGACAATTCAGTGACACTGATTACGTTCATGGCGTCGGACAGCCATTATCTCTCTCCTTTACAACACATCCCCCCACCACTATTAGACACTCAGTGGTCCCCAAGCAAAAACTCCCCTCACTCCTCCCTCTGGCTCCCAGGGATCACTAAAAATCCTTCGTTTCTATCTCTGGGCTTGTTCAGATAAGTGGAGTCATACGCTATTTGCAACTGACTGACTTCACTCAGCACGGTGTTTCAAGGTTCATCCATGTGGTGGCCTGCATGGGGACTTCATCTCTCTTTATGGCTGAGGAATACTGGATTCCTCTTTAAAGTGTTAAAAAGCAAGGATATCACTTTGAGACTAAGGTACCCATGACCCAAGCCATGGTGTTTTCAATTGCCTCATATGCATGTGAAAGCTGGACAATGAATAAGGAAGACGGAAGAAGAATTTGATGCCTTTGAATTATGGTGTTGGCGAAGAATATTGAATATCCCATGGACTGCCCAAAAAACGAACAAATCTGTCTTGGAAGAAGTACAGCAAGGATGCTCCTTAGAGGCAAGGATGGTGAGACTTCATCTCATGTACTTCAAACGTTATCAGGAGGGACCAGTCCCTGGAGAAGGACATCATGCTTGATAAAGTAGAGAGTTAGCGAAAAAGAGAAAGACCCTCAAGGAGATGGACTGACGTGGTGGCTGCAGCAATGGGCTCAAACATAGCAACCACTGTGAGGATGGCGCAGGACTGGGCAGTGTTTCCCTCTGTACACAGGGTCGCCGTGAGTCAGAACTGACTCAACAGGACCTAACAACAATAGCAACAACAATACTCCATTGTATGTATATACCATACTTTGTGTAGAAACAAGTTTTTATGATCGGAAAATCTTATAAAGGAAAAATTCTTAGACTTCATTTGGTCCAACTTCCCATTTTAGAAATGAGAAAACTGGCTCAAATGTGTGCAGTCCCTCACCCAGTTTGGTGGAGAAACCCAGCCTGTGACCCCCGATCTGATGCCTGTAGCAGACTGAACTGTGTCCCCCGAAAGATTCATAGACATCCTGGCCCCGGTACCTGTGACCATGTCCTTGTTTGGAAATAGGGTCTCTGAAGATGTTGTCAGCTAAATTAACATAAGAGCATACTGGAGCAGGGTGGACCCTAATCCTACATGACTGGTGTCCTTATAAAACAGAAGAGACAGGGACAGAGAGAGGAAAGATAGTCACGTGATGTTACAGATGCAAACCAAAGAAGTCCTGGAGCTCCCAGAAGCTGGGAGAGAGGCCAGGACAGGTTCTCCTCAAAGCTCAGGAAGATCGACGTGGTTCCTGCCCTCATCTCAGCCTCCCAGCCTCCGGAACTGTGAGTCAACACATGCCTATTGTTATAAGACACCCAGCTGTGGTTCTTTGCCAGCGCTGCCCTCGGACACGAAGACAGTGCTTTTTATATGAGCCCAGGGGTGCTCAAACTTGAATGGGCATCAGAACAGCCTGGAAATATTCCAAAATGCAGATGCTGGGGCCGCCCCCTCAAAGATCCTACTCTAGGTGGGCTGGGAGGGACCCTGGACTGTGTAATGAACTAGCTTCCAAGGGTCCTGACACAGACATGCAAGCCACAGGCTTGGAGGCGGGAGGGGGGGAGACACAATGATTATCACTGAGTATTCTGATAGGGAAGGAGTCCTGGTGGTGCAATGGTTACAGCGCTTGGCTGCTAACCAAAAGGTTGGCGATTTGAACAAGTCCAGTGACACCACGGGAGAAAAGAGCTGGTGATCTGCTCCTGTAAAGATTACAGCCTAGGAAACCCTATGGGAAAGTTCTATTCTATCCTATAGGGTTGCTATGAGTCAGAAGCCACTCAACAGCACGTAACCACAGGCACTGTATAGGAGTCTCTGGGTGGCACAAGGAAACCCTGGTGGCGTAGTCGTTGAGAGCTTGGCTGCTAACCAAAAGGTTGGCAGTTCGAATCCACCAGGTTCTCCTTGGAAAGCCTATGGGGCAGTTCTACTCTGTCTTATGGGGTCACTAGGAGTGGGAATCAACTCGACCGCAACACGTTTGGTTTTTGGTTTGGGTGGCACAAATGGTTAAGTGTCTGACTCCTAGCTGAAAGGCTGGCAGTTCAAACCCACCCAGAGGTGCCCCAGAAGACAGGCCTGGCGATCTGCTTCTGAAAGGTCCCAGCCTTGAAAACCCTGTGGAGCGGTTCTACTCTGCACATGTGGGGTCGCCGTGAGTCAGAGCCAACTCCACCGCAACTAACAGCAACACCTTTATATCGCATTTCTTTTATAAAATAAAAATAACAACGTGCAGAGCGCATTCCAACATGGGCAGTAAAGGGGGTGTCAGCACCTCGGATGTCTCAGAAATCCCACGTGGAGACCTCCTTAGTGTCAGCTGGCGCGTCTGCAGTCACCACCTCCTGGTTGTCAGCCGGGACCACGGCTGTGTGTCTGCGGGTCACCACCTCCTGGGTGTCAG
>NW_004443938.1:2097141-2156378 GCF_000243295.1 Trichechus manatus latirostris | reverse complement strand
GTCTGCGGGTCACCACCTCCTGCGTGTCAGGAAGGACCACATCTGGTGTGTCTGTGGTCACCACCTCCTGGGTGTCAGCTGGGACCATGGCTGTGTGTCTGCGGTCACCACCTCCTGGGTGTCAGCCGGGACCATGGCTGATGTGTCTGCGTGTCACCACCTGCTCGGTGTCAGCTGGGACTGAGGCTGTGTGTCTACAGGTCACCACATCCTGGCTGTCAGGCAGGACCACGGCTGTGTGTCTGCGGGTCACCACCTCCTGGGTGTCAGCTGGGACCATGGCTGATGCAACTGTAGGTTACTGCCTTCTGCGGAATATTCAAACCCACATCTCTGCTGGATGTCACAGCATGCCTATCCTGAGCGGCCCTCACATCACGCCCCAGAAGAGGAAGGAACTCCTGGCACGGGGCACCTCTCCGTGTCCAGAGGGAATGTTCTGCTTCCTTTCCGGGAGGCACTCCTGCCCCAGGTCTCGTCACTTTGGGAAGAGATACCCTGGCAGAATCCAGCTTCTTTGAAGGTGACATGTTGGACAAGTGACCCCACAGAACAGCCCCTCTGCAGTGCAGGCCCCTAGCCCTCATGACACCACCCACCACCCATAAGAACCAGGGAATTATCAGGCTTCCTGAGTACATTGGTGAAGAAACAGGCTTTGCCAAGGGAGTGTGAGAGAAAACATGGCCCCATCCACACACCGTAAATAAATATTAAGCTTCATATAACACTAATTATTATTTGGCCACTGTAAGATCCTAGATGTCACCCTGGGGGTCCCCTGGGGGAAGAACAAAGACTCTGAGAAGTCACCATCACAACGGTAATATTAATAATAACAATTCATTCATTCACATTGCCGAGTTACCATGTGGACAGGACTTTATAATAATGATTTACGTCCTATAGTTGGTTTCCTACGCACGCGGAGTTGTTGCTGTCACCACCAGAGCCAGCTAGAGAGCGGCTCAGCTGGGTATTTCTGCAGTCACGATAACAACAGTGTCTATGAACAGCTGGCCACAAGAACAGCGTGATGAATAATAGCAGTCAATTTCCACCTTCCTGCCACACAAATCCGCCCGTTATAAAGCTCTTGGTATTGGAAATCTCCAAGGAAGCTGCTTTTGTCAGATATCCATTATAACGTTGTTCTCAGAAATCTCAAAATAGCTCCAAGTCTCCTGACCTTTAACTTTTCTTTTTTTCCTTTGGCTTTTATTCCACGCCAGAGACTTTGTTGAAGAGAAGCGCAGCCCAAATGGTCCCAGATCAAAAGAAAAACATGAATGTGTTCGCTGAGTTGTGAGAACACAAACTCCGCAAATGTCCACGGAAATATGAGAAAAATCCACCAGCACAAACCACTGTGATTCTTCGAAAGGTCATTTGCTCGGCTGTACTAAGAAATGGGCAGAACACTTGAATCCAGCTTAATCAGACACGGACTGAATTATTTCAACGGTTGTTTCCAAATGAAGACACCCAAAGGGATGGGCCTAGAGACTGTCACCCACCAAATACCCAACAATATCCTCAGAACTGCAAAGACAGTGCCAGCTTAGCATTTGCGTAGCTGCCTTCTGAGAAACGGCCAATTTCAACACCAGGAACAATTTAGAGGAAATCGGAGTGGCTGTTTGTGTTCCTGGAAGCAATGAAAGAGGACAGTTTAATCTCCTTCTCCCTCCTTCACCTTCAGAGACGACAGATCTTGACCTGGGCTTTGCTGTAGAATTTGCTCTTAGAGATGCAGAGAGAGAGCAGTACCATCTGCTCAGTGGAAGCTCAGGCCTCACCTGTCCCTCCCAGAGCACCAGTTCTGCCACGTTTGCCCAGAAAGCAGGCTAAAAACAAAAACCTAACTAGCTGCCACTGAGTGGGTTCCAACTCATGGTGACCTCATGTGGGTCAGGGCAGAACTGGTTCCACAGGGTTTTCAATGGCTGATTTTATGGAAGTTGATCTCCAGACCTTTCTTCCAAGGAGCATCTGGTTAGTAGCTGAGTGCTTCACCATTTGTGCCACCTAGGGACTCCCTAAATCAGGCTGGACAATGGAGTTTGTTCACCGTCTCCTCACTTACCGACTATCTCCTTATCTGATGTTCCGCATTTACGACAACAGTAAAAAATCTGCTACCTACATCAGACAGGAGCGAACACCAGGGTACAACGTGAGAGTAACGGCGGCTGTGATGGTTAATTTAAGGTTATGTGTCAGCTTGGCTCGGCCATGATTCTCAGTGGTTTGGCGGTTACATAATGATGTGATCCAGCAGTTATGTAATGATGTGATCCGGCAGTTATGTAATGATGTGATCCGGCAGTTATGTAATGATGTGATCTGGCAGTTGTGTAATGATGTGATCCGGCAGTTACGTAATGATGTAATCCGGCAGTTATGTAATGATGTACTCCGGCATTTACATAATGATGTACTCTGGCAGTTGTGTAATGATGTGATCCGGCAGTTATGTAATGATGTGATCTGGCAGTTGTGTAACAATGTAGTCATCCTCCATTTTGTAATTTGATGTGGTCATCTTTTATTTTCGCATAATGCGGATTTTTGCATAACGATCTGGTCCTTGGAACCCAGCCATGCTGATAAGTGAGGAATGAGTGCATTGGCTGCCTAGGACTGCTGTAACAAAGTACAACAGACTGGATGGCTCATCAGAATGGAAATTCATTGTCTCACAGTTCTGGAGACTGAGAGTCTGAGTTCTGGGCATCAGCAGGGCCATGCTCCCTCTGAAGGCTCTGGGGGAAGATCCTTCCCTGTCTCACTCAGCTTCTGGTAGCCCTGGGCATTCCTTCGCTTGTAGATGTGTGACCATGTGGCATCTTCCTCTCTCTCTCTGTCTCTGTCCCTTCTCCTCTTTGATGAGGGCACCACTCAGATGGGGTTAAGAGGCACCCTACTCCAGGATGACCTCACTTCAACTTAACTGATAACTCAAACTTCAAAGGCCCTGTTTTCACACCAGCTACAGGGGCAGGACTTGGATGTATCTTTTGGGGGCCACAAGTCAGTCCATAACAGGGTGAACAGACGGTAAGTGATGGCGACGTAAACCTGACTGTGAGAAGGAGCCCTATTCCCGTCCATGAGCCAGAATCCAGTGAGTCAGCTTTGGAGTGAAAACTCGGACTGCAGATACAGACCCACGTTTTCAGGACAGTCCCTGGGGGAAGCAGATTTCAATCATGTGTAAGATGACTGCCAAACCAGAGGTGCCTCAGAGCCCCAAACCCCATACCCCAAATCTAGAATACCAGAGATGCACATGACAGGTTGAACGGTTCCTCACAAAACATATGTGGAAGTCTTAACCCCTACACCTGTGAATGTGATCTGTTTGGAAACAGGTGTCTGTGATGTTAATGAGGTCACATAAGAGTAGGTTGGGTCTTAAACCTAATCATTTCTGAGTGGTGTCTCATAAAGACAGAAAACAGACCGGGAGAGACATGCAGGGAGAAGCCATATAAGGAAACATCTACAGGCTAAGGAGCTCCCAGAAACACCCAGGGTGACAGAAGCTGAAAAAGACAAGGATCTTCCCCCAGAGCCAACAGAGAGAGAGGCTGGTCCTGCCAAAGCCCCAAATTCAGACTCTCAGCCTCCAAAACTGTGAGACAATAATCCCTGTTCTCTAAGGTCACCGGCTTGTGGTATTTTTGTTGCAGAAGCCCTAGGAAATTAAGACAATGCAGAATGCTCACTTATTTTTAAAATATAATGCATTATTAACAACCTCTCTTTAGAGGAACTTCATTTTAACGTCTGCTGTCCTTGGCAGCTGTAGAACCAAAATAAACATGATTTTGAAGTCCACACGTGCCTGCACCTTCTTTGGATTTAATCCTTTTGATTTAAACGAAACTTACTTTTGTGAGGTGAGTTTTAGTTTTACCTACTTCTCCCTTTTCACCTTTTTTGTGTCACCAGCTGGTGGTATAAAATGTTCTGGGTGAAGCGAGTAAGAATCCCCACTGACGGAATCATCCAGAAAAATTACGCCACTTCCAAACACAAATAACCCAACAACGATTCTACCAAAAAACACATCTGTGTTCAATTCAGATTTACTGTGTCAAGAAGGAATGCAGCGTTGGCCCTGCAGATGGGTATGGCAGAGATCTAGGATCAGATGCCTGGGGAGAGATGAGCACAGTCAACGGAGGGACACCTAACCCAGAAAAACCAACGGAAGACCTCCGGCCTTTGTCTAATAAATCCCTCCCAGACTCCGAGCCTCAAAGACAACGACTAAAGGGAAGGTTTAATCTGGTATCTTCCTCGTGGCCTTTCAACAGAACATTTGATTGGGGTTATCTGAAGGAACACGGTAGGAAAAAGGAGCATCAAACTCAAGCTTTAATGACACTATTGGACCCCTCCACTCTCACACTGCTTGTTTTCACAAGCTAAGACTTCACAGACAACGGCTTCTAGAATCTTCTCTGACGAGTAGATCATTGGAGATTTAAACTTATCTTTAAACTGTTCCTCTACACAGATAACTGAGATGTATAGCAACCATCAAGGCATGACGTTGTCTCTAACTCTTGCTCAAACACGTGTGCTTGGTACACACTATCTACCAAGTGAGTTTCTCCAACTGATACCCCTCACCCTAGACCAGCTCCCTGTAATCCCTGCCTGTGCTGTTCCCTGTGGTGAACTACACTTTAAAGCATGTGAATCCTCTGGCAGTTGCCCAGGGGACATTGCTCGTTCTCTGAGAAGGTGAGAGAATGCCAAAAGCGGAGCCATCTGTGGTTGAAAAAGGCAGTGTGAGGCAAAACATGCTGTTCCCCCTGGGCGTGTGTCCTGTGGTTTGAAAAACGCTTCTTTAAATACATATTCGATCTCCAAATAAATGGGCTGACTCACTCTTTGTCAAATGCGAAGTAAACACATTTCCAGTGCTGGGGCATGCTTGGGAGGCCAAGGCTGAGGGTAGGGGGTGCTGTGCAGGGCCTGTTCCCATTGCCCCGTGATGCTGCCGTCCCGAGGAGGTACGATGAGCCCTCCTCACTCAGCCCAGGCTGCCCCGTCGGGACCAGCACCCGTGCCTTTGGTGTGTGTCAAGGTCACTGAGAGGCTCTCGGCAGTCCACACCACAGGAAGGCTAGAGGAGAGTCTGGTGGAGAAGCTCTAGGATCCTATCATAAATATCAACAGGCCAATTTCAGGACACCGTAAGGAGACCAGCTTCCAGTCTGTCAGACAATGGAATGACACAAAGGGGTCCTGCGGCCCCTGGATTCTGACACACCCACAGGGCCTGGGGATCCAGAACCGACTTAAACAGAGAAACACCACAATGTGTTCTGATAAAGAGTGAAATCGATTCCCTCCCGTTCAGACCGCTCTCCAAGAAGTCATTTACTAAGAAGAAGACATCAGTTATTAAGGTTATTAATACTAAGTAACATTGGACCCTAAGGAAAAAAATCAGTTTGAAGCCAATCAGTCATATAATTTTAGAATCACAGAGAATAAACCTGCCTCAAGGAATATCGGTTGTCCACTTGAGTGAACTACGATGTGTGTACCTGTGTGTGAGTGCATGTGTGAATGTAGGAGTGTGCGGGGGACTCAGTGAGTGTGCAAGTGTGAGAATGTGTGCGAGTGTATATGAATAAGTATGCGAGTTTGTGGTGAGAACGTGAGTGTGTGTGAATGTGTGAGTGTGTATGTATGTCTGTGCATGTGAATTGTGAGCGTGTGTGTGTGAGGGCCAGTGTATATGTGTGTATGAATTTGTGTGAGTGTGTGAGTCTGAGTGTGTGTGTGAAGTGTGAGTGTGAGGGAACGTAAGTGGGTATGTGTGGCTGTGAGTGAGCATGGGTGTGTGTGTGTGTGGGCATAAGTGTTTATGAATATGTGTGAATGTGAATGTGGATGTGTGGATGTGTGTGCGAGCGTGAATGTGTATGAATATATGTGAGTGTGAACGTGGGTGTGTGTATGCATGTATATGAGAGTCAGCATGTGTATGTGTGTGTGTGTGTGGGTGTGTGGGTGTGAGCATGGGTGTGTGTATGTGTGTATGAATGTGTTGTGTGAGTGAGCGTGTGTGTGTATGAATGTGTGAGTGTGGGTGTGTGTGTAAGAATGAGTGTGGATATGTGTGTATGCATGTATGAATGTGTTGTGTGAGTGAGCACGTGTATATGAATATGTGTGAGCAAGCATGAACGTGTATGTGTGAGTGTGGGTGTGTGGATGCGTGTGTGAGCATGGGAGTGTGTATGTGTGTGTGAGTCAGCATGGGTGTGTGGATATGTGTGTGTGTGAGTGAGTGTGGATGTGTGTGTATGAATGTGTTGTGTGAGTCTGAGTCTATGTGTGTGTGAATGTGTTATGTGAGTGAGCATGCGTATATATGTGTATGAATATGTTGTGTGTGTGTATGAATGTGCTGTGTGAGTTAGCATGTGTGTATGTGTGTATACATGTGAGTGTGAGCACAGGTGTGTGTATGTGGATATGAATGCATGTGTGTGAGGGCATATGCATGTACTCCCTATTAAATTAATCTGAGAGTTTTCATTCAAGTTTTCACCAAGGAAATTAAAAATAAAACAGATAGTCTTACTAAAACCTAAATATTCACTGACAGACCTGCTAGGAGGACAGAATAACGGTATGAAACCAGGAGACCTCAGGTAAATGAGATTTAATACATTATTTTCTGCTGTTTTCTATAGATGGGAATGGATATTCATGGAGAAAAAATAATTTGTCATTTACAAAAAGTCGTTTTAAGAGGTCTGTGCCTCTTTCCCTCATCACCACAAAGAAACCTTGAGCAATTCTTCTTTGACTGGAGAAAGATCCAGCTTACGGCTTCTACACTCAAAATTCTAACACATGTTTTACTGTAGTTAGTATATTGTATGTAGATAGTATGTCGTTATTGTTAGCTGCTGGTGAATCCATTCCGACTCAGGGCCACCCCGTGAATGCAGCGTAGAACTGTGCTCTAAAGCGTTTTTGAGGCTGTGACCTTTTGGCAGTGGATCACCAGGACTAGCTTCTGACAGTTTGTCAGTTTGTCTTTCTGTGGGGGCTTGCGTGATGCTGTGATGCTGGAAGCTCCGTCACTGGTACTTAAACACCATCAGGGTCACCCATGGAGGACAAGTTTCAGCTGAGCTTCCACACTAAGACAGACTAGGAAGAAGGGCCTGGCAGTCTACTTCTGAAAAGAATTAGCCACTGAAAACCTTACGAATAACAGCTGGACATTATCTGATATAGTGCCAGAAGATGAGCCCCTCAGGTTGGAAGGCACTCAAAATACGACTGGGAAAGAGTGGCCTCCTCAAAGTAGAGTTGACCTTAATGATGTGGGTGGAGTCAAGCTTTTGAGACCTTTATTTGCTGATGTGGCACGACTCAAAATGAGAAGAAACAGCTGCAAACAACCATTAATAATTGATACATGGAGTGTACAAAGTAGGAATCTAGGAAAATTGGAAATTGTCAAAAATGAAATGGAACATATAAACATTGATATCCTAGGCATTAGTGAGCTGAAATGGACTGGTATTGGCCATTTTGAATCAGACAATCATATGGTCTACTATGCTGGGAATGACAACTTGAAGAGGAATGGCTTTGCATTCATTGTCAAAAAGAACATTTCAAGATCTATCCTGAAGTACAAGGCTGTCAGTGATAGGATAATATCCATACGCCTACAAGGAAGATCAGTTAATATGACTATTATTCAAATCTATGTACCAACTACTAAGGCCAAAGATGAAGAAATTGAAGATTTTTACCAACTTCTGCAGTCTGAAATTGATTGAACATGCAATCAGGATGCATTGATAGTTACTGGTGATTGGAATGTGAAAGTTGGAAACAAAGAAGAAGGGTTGGTAGTTGGAAAATATGGCCTTGGGGATAGAAATGATGCCGGAGATCACATGATAGAATTTTGTAAGACCAATGACTTTTTCATTGCAAATACCTTTTTTCACCTACATAAATGGCAACTATACACGTGGACCTCGCCGGATGAAATACACAGGAATCAAATCGATTACATATGTGGAAAGAGACAACGGAAAAGCCCAATATCATCAGTCAGAACAGCCAGGGGCTGACCATGGAACAGATCATCAACTGCTCATATGCAAATTCAAGATGAAATTGAAGAAAATTAGAACAAGTCCACAAGAGCCAAAGTATGACCTTGAATATATCCCACCCGAATTTAGAGACCATCTCAAGAATAGATTTGACGCGCTGAACACTAATGACTAAAGACCAGACGAGCTGTGGAATGACATCAAGGACATCATACATGAAGAAAGCAAGAGGTCATTAAAAAGACAGGAAAGAAGAAGACCAAAATGGATGTCAAAAGAGACTCAAACTTGCTCTTGAATGTTGAGTAGCTAAAGCGCGTGGAAGAAATGATGAAGTAAAAGCGTTGAACAGAAGGGCGGCTCGAGAAGACAAAGTAAAGTATTATAACGACATGTCCAAAGACCTGGAGATAGAAAACCAAAAGGGAAGAACATGCTCTCCATTTCTTAAGCTGAAAAAACTGAAGAAAAAATTCAAGCCTCGAGTTACAATACTGAAGGATTCTACAGGGAAAATATTAAACGACATAGGAAGCATCAAAAGAAGATGGAAGAAATATACAGAGTCACTATACCAAAAAGAATTGGTTGATGTTTCAGCCATTTCAGGAGGTAGCATATGATCAAGAACCGATGGTACTGAAGGAAGAAATTCAAGCTGCACTGAAGGCATTGGCTAAAAACAAGGCTCCAGGAATTGACGGAATACCAGTTGAGATGTTTCAACAAACGGATGCAGCTCTGGAAGCACTCAATTATCTATGCCAAGAAATTTGGAAGACAGCTGCCTGGCCAACTGACTGGAAGAGATCCACATTTATGCGCATTCCAAAGAAAGGTGATCCAACTGAATGTGGAAATTATCGAACAATATCATTAATAACACACACAAGTAAAATTTTGCTGAAGGTCTTTCAAAAGCGTCTGCAGCCGTACATCGACAGGGAACTGCCAGAAATTCAAGGTGGATTCAGAAGAGGACGTGGAAAGAGGGATATCATTGCTAATGTCAGATGGATCCTGGCTGAAAGCAGAGAATACCAGAAAGATGTCTACCTGTGTTTTATTGACTATGCAAAGGCTTTCTCCTGTGTGGATCATAACAGATTATGGATAAAATTGCGAAGAATGGGAATACCAGAACATTTAATTGTGCTCATAGGGAACCTGTACATAGATTAATAGGCAGTTTTTCAAACAGAACAAGGGGATACTGTGTGGTTTAAAGTCAGGAAAGGTGTTCGTCAGGGTTGTATCTTTTCACCATACCTGTTTAGTCTGTATGCTGAGAAAATAATCAAGAAGCTGGACTATATGAAGAAGAACTTGGCATCAGGATTGGAGGAAGATTAATTACCAACCTGTGTTATGCAGATGACACAACCTTGCTTGCTGAAAGTGAAGAGGACTTGAAGCACTTACCGATGAAGATCAAAGACCACAGCCTTCAATGTGGATTACACCTCAACATAAACAAAACAAAATCCTCACAACTGGACCAATAAGCAACATCATGATAAATGGAGAGAAGATTGAAGTTGTCAAGGATTTCACCTTACTTGGACCCACAATCAACACCCATGGAAGCAGCAGTTAAGAAATCAAAAGACGCATTGCATTGGGCAAATCTACTGCAAAAGACCTCTTTAAAGTGTTGAAAAGCAAAGATGTCACCTTGAAGACTAAGGTGTGCCTGACCCAAGCCGTGATGTTTTCAATCGCCTCCTATGCATGTGAAAGCTGGACGATGAATAAGGAAGACCAAAGAAAAATTGACACCTTTGAATTGTGCTGTTGGTGAAGAATATTGGCTATACCATGGACTGTCAAAAGAAGGAACAAATCTATCTTGGAAGAAGTATGACCTGAATGCTCCTTAGAAGGAAGGGTGGTGAGACTTCGTCTCACATACTTTGTCAGGAGGGATCGATCAGTCCCTGGAGAAGGGCATCATGCTTGGTAAAGTAGAGGGCCAGTGAAAAAGAAGAAGAACCTCAAGGAGATGGATTGACAAAGTGGCTGCAATGATAATCTTAAGCATAACAGCAATTGTGAGAATGGCACAGGACCGGGCAGTGTTTCGTTCTGTTGTACTTAGGGTCGTTATGAGTCGGAACAGACTGGATGGCACCTAACAACATCTTCCCAGGCACCTCTGGGTGGGCTTGAACCTCCAACCTTTTGGCCAGGAGTTGAGCGCTTAACCCAGGAACTCCTAGATAGTCTATACCCAATCCCTAAACCCTGTCCAGTTGATTCTGACTCATAGCGACCTCACAGTTTCCAAAGCTGTAATCTTCATGGAAGCAGACTGCCACATCTTTATCCAGTGGAGTGGCTGCTGGGTTTGAACCATCAGCCTTTGGTTAGCAGCTGTGTGTTGTAACCATTGCACCCCCAGGGCTCCTTAGACAGTATGTACAAACATATAATTCAATGAAACAACTTCAAATGCAGCTGATTTGAATTACATTTCCCTTTACTTTTTTGGGAATTTTCTATAGAAAGATATTTCACTTCTGTGTTTTAAATTTTTTAAACTACCTTTCCCTACTAAAGCAAAATTTAATTTGTGAATTACATCAGCTTTTTACAACAAAAATGACAGTTCTTTCTTGTTAATTCGTCTCCTAATCTCCAAGAGTTAGGAGAGACTCTTCCCAATGGAATGGCCTCCCTGGTACTCAGGTGTCTGGAGAGTCAGTCCATGTCACCATAATCACTGACCAGCCATTTGTCACCATAATCACTGACCAGTCACTTGTCAGTGGGGCTGTGGCCCCTCATGTCATACGACATGCTCTCAGCACGCACCAGGAGAGCAGCATAGGAAAGCACAGATTCCTCAGCTCATCATTCTGGGGCGCTGACTGGTGGTCTGGGGTGGGTCCCGAGCACTAGGGCTCTGACCGGGTGTCTTGGGTGGGTCCTGAGGACTGGGGTTCTGGGGTGGGTCCCAAGGACAGGTGCACTGACTGGGGGTCTGGGGTGGGTCCCGAGGACTGAGGTGCTGACTGGGGGCCTGGGATGGGTCCCAAGGTCTGGGGTGCTGACCAGGGGTCTGGTGTGGGTCCCGAGGACTGGGGCTCTGACTGGGGGTCTCGGGTGGGTCCTGAGGACTGGGGCTCTGAGCAGTGGGACTTTTCTGACTGGTGCTTCTGGGGCAGGTCCCCAGGACTGGGGTGCTGATTGGTGGGTATGGGGCAAGTCCTGAGGATGGTCCTCTCAGCAGCTCCAGGTGACCCTGACGCTGCCGGTCCACAGGCCCCACTCTGGGTAGGTCTACCACACCGAGCCCAGTGAGGTCACTTTTCCACCTTTGACTTCACGTTTTTGGATCCCGATGTGGGACTACCACTGCAGTGTATTTATTTAAAACATGAATAAAGTAACTTTCTCATTGCACTTTTTCCCTTGTGTGCCCAGTAGTCTATTGAGAGGCAACTGAATGAACTAAAAATATATTTTCATCTGAATGTAGCTGGCGCCTTCATTTTGTATACCCTTTCTGGAACATGCCAGGGTCCAAACACGCCAATGCTGGTAGGTAATTGTATCAGTGGAGTCCCTGGGTGGCACAGACAGGTAAGCATTTTACTACTAGCAGAAAGGTCGGTGGTTTGAACCCACCCAAAGGTGCCTCAGAAGAAAGGCCTGGCAATCAGCTACTGAAAGGCCACAGCCTTAAAAACCCTGTGGAGCAATTCTCTTCTGACACACATGGGGTTGACATGAGTTGGAATCAACTCCATGGCAAAGAACAATGACAACAATTGTATCAGTTGACTTGTAGCATGGGCACGTCCCGGTCCAAGGCCAGGAATACGGAGGGGTGGGGCAGCCTGGTGAAACTTGGGTCAGGAGTTCTCAAAGCAAAGCAACAATTCACGTCCTCCCTTCTTCTGCCTCTAACTCCCTGTGGCTTTCCACTTCCCACGAAATAAGCACAAAGATCAAAATCTGATAGTCCAGCTCTCCACACTCTGCTCCACTGACTTCTTTCGCCCCCTCCCAGCCCCCTGTCCTGGGATCTCTGTTGGGCTTCTGCTGTGTCTCTTCATGACCCCCTCTGCATAGGATGAGTGGCAACTCCATCAGTTTGGGTAACAGATAAGAGACAGCACTGTGACCACAAAGTAAGACAAGCACTCTTGAAAGCCTGCAGCACCGTGCCCTCCTGTCCCCTAGCACATAGAATAATGGTTGCAGGTACTCTTATTGGAAACCCTAAGAGAACTAACCACCACTCATCTGTCACTGTGTCACACTGGGAGCTTGCACGTTGCTGTGATGCTGGAAGCTATGCCACCAGTATTTCAAATACCAGCAGGACCACCATAGTGGACAAGTTTCAGTGGAGCTTCCAGACTAAGACAGACTAGGAAGAAACATCTGGAGATCTACTTCCAAAAATCAGCCAATAAAAACCCTACAGATCACAACAGAGTATTATCCGATATAATACTGGAAGATGAGCAGAAGCCACTCAAAATACACAGTGGCCGCAACAGTGGACTCCAGCATACCAATGACTGTGAAGATGGTGTAGGACTGGGTAACATTTAGTTCTGTTGCACACAGGGTCACCGTGAGTCCGAGCTTACTCAATGGCAGCTAACAACAACCAGTGTCTTAACGTTCTTTTGATCTGAACAAACCAAGATGGCAGAAAAAAATCTTGACGATGTGTAGCTGTCAGTTATGCGCAAAGCAACAAGAACACACCAAGAAGTCTGTGCTCCGAATCTTGGTGCCCACAGATGCTGCGCACAAATAATGAATAGGGAAATGGTCCCTCGATGAGCAAAGCCCGAGACTCCAGAGAGAGTGCCGTGCTGTTCCTCAGACCCAGAGGGCTAAATCTCTCTGGAGAGAGCGTTCTTCATGATAGCGACAGGAAGAACTCCTAGGTCTAAAGAAAGCGGCAACATTCTGACTTTCTCATCTTAAGAAGTAACTCAAATCCACTGATCTAGCATCATAGCTCGCCTGAAGAAGGGACTCAAATCCACTCACCTAGCTTTATATTGTATCATCAAAGGCAGAGCAAATTGATTCAAAGCCTGGTTAAGTACAGGGCTGGGACAATGTGTTCCTTCTAGTTTTTGGTGTGGTGGTGGTTATTTTGTTTTATTTAAGTTGATTGTTGGAGCTAGTAAGTAGACAGTGCAGAAAATCATCTCAAAGGAGCTTTTAGCCTGTGTGGTCTTTCTTCCTAGATAATAAAAAAAGAAAACTAATCTCTTTCTGAAAAGCACTCTATTTGAATTTGAAACATCAGCATATTTTGCTGAGAATCAAACCCTTCATTAACACAGGAAGCATTTCAACGTTTTGCTGTAAGCCTGCTAGTTAGTTCTAAATCTGATTTTTAAATCAGGAAAGCAAAAAAATTACAAGTGTAAAATCAGCACCAATAAAATCACCGAACCTGCCAGGTGGTGTTGTATACGTGCCATTTGCTACAAAGAAAAGCAAGAAAGAGTTGAAAGAGCCAGGAGCTTAACGTTGATGAGAATAATTTCAGAAGACTTTGGGGAAAAAAAATCTGTGAGATACTTGGGTAAATTTGTTTCACAATGGCATCACACCTTCTAATAAAACAGTAAACAAGAAAAAATGATTGTGCTCTTGGAATTCATAGAAATTACTTCCTATGCACTCTGAAAAAATTGACAAATATACACCTCTTGGTTTTTAAATACAGAATAAGCTGGCAAAGATAAAAATAAAATACATAGACATTCATTTTAGTGATGATCTACCAATCTTTGAATGGATAATCGGAGAGCGACTTACCCTTGCAGTTTCCTCGATAAGCGATCTCTAACTGGGGGTCTTTGCATTTGGCACGTTGGAACTCACAGCGGGACAAGAAGGTCCTTCCGTCAGAGGCACAGAGAGGTTTTTGAGGAGATCCCACACAATCCAAGCTGCAATCCTTGTCCTTATCTTGGTCAACTCTCAAAAACTTGAGGGAACAACAACAACAAAAAAAGACAAATTTAAAGAGATACTCTCTAGGGCAGCCAAAAATAGGAGGTTATCTAAAGGTCACTAAGTGGGCAGGGAATAAAAATCAAGGATGACAGTATTCAGTATTATCACCGCCAGAAACACATGAATCTCTTAGAAAACACTAAGCCATCAGCCAGCCCATCATGTTTCAAAAGCCTCGATAATTCTCTGTCAATGTTTGGTGGTGGAATCTTTTAATACAATAGACAACTTGGCACATGAAACAGTTTATCTCTGGCATGGAACACTCACATATTCTGTTTCGTCTTTAATGGGCTGAACAGCAGTGTTTTTCTTTTCATTTGTCGTTCATTTGCTAATTTACTTCAACATTCAGCGTGGTGTACCACCATTTTGGAAGTGACAAGGGTCAGGAATGCCCACTGTTTGTCTGGAATCAGATGAGATCTTTCCTAATTTAAAAGGCTCCTACAACTCCATCTGACCCATTGCCTTTGAGGTGATTCTGACTTATAGCGACCCGATAGGACAGAGTAGAGCTGCCCCCCAGGGTTTCCAAGGAGTGGCTGGTGGATTCCAACCACCCTCCTTTCGGTTAGCAGCCAAGCTCTTAACCACCGTGCCACCAGAGCTCCGCAACTCCATCTACATTCTAAGAATCCATCCATGTATACTTGTTCGAACTCAATCATCGTGTTTTGAACAAGTGTTGGTTGAGTAAATGAATGGGTTTATGCTCAGGAAGAGGCTTGCTGATTTCTATGAAAATGCCTCAAGGTGCAGCACACCCAGCACACTACAGCATAAAGAGATGGCACTTTGGCCACACTGGGCATCCAGGATTCTCAGACATGGTTACAAGCAAGAGAGCCACTCCCTAAAGGAATCCATCTGGGTCACTGCCCTAGTGGCCATTTTGCACATGGAGATTCCAGTTACGCTGACTGCTGCTGGGTTACCAGTCCTTGCCTTTGCTACTTTATGTCACTGACACACAGCCTCGGGGCTGACAGTGCCACCAGTAGAGTTGGTTCTGACCCTGCTTGTCCCAACAACCTGGATTACTGATTGTTTCCTGCCCACACACTGACCTTCCAACCCCAACATGGCCTGTCCCAGACCACAGTCTTGTCTAGCCCTATGTCATGATGGACAAAACAACAGGAAGGTGAACCTCAGAATAACACTTATGAAGGGCTTGCACTATAGAATTAGGATGAGGACAAACAGAACTGTGATAAGCCTTTGGCCACTGGAGTGTCACCTGCCCCACAAATGTGTTTCTCTGATGTTTGGAGCGTTAGTAATTCATTGGAGTCCCTGGGTGGTACAAACAGTTAAGCACTCGACTACTAGCCAAAAGGTTGGTTGTTCAAGCCCACCTAGAGGCATCTCGGAAGAAAGGCCTGGCAATCTGCTTCTGAAAGGTCACAGCCATGAAAACTCTATGGAGCAGTCCTACTCTGCACACTTGGGGTCGCCATGAGTCAGAGCTGACTCTATGGCAACTAACAATAAGAATAATTCATTGACTCATGGCAGCCCCGTGTGTGTCAGAGTAGAACCGTGCTCCACAGGGTTTTCAGTGACCGATATTTCCGAAGTAGATCACCAGGCCTTTCTTCCAAGGCAACTCTGGGTAGACTTGGGCTGCCAACCTTTTGGTTAGCAGTCGAGCACTTAACTGTTTGCACCATCCAGGAGCTCAATGACAACTGTTTTTTCTTCTGTTTTTAGTAATTGATTAAAAAAGAAATCCTGGCGCTCTAGTTATTCTTAAATAATATATGCAAAATAAACCTGTTCAAATACACACAACACAGAGGGGGTCCACACACAAGCCCTGTTTATCCCAACATTTTTCACAGGGATGGAGAGAGCTCAGATCAGATGCCCTGAGACCTCTTCCAGTCTGAGCTGAAGGAAAAGCAGGAATGGGGTTTAGCAAACATCCAGGGACCCCCACCCACTGTTCCGGCACCACAGAACACAGGTACTCTGGAGCTCAGGATGCTGAGAGACCCCCACCCCCTGTTCCGCCACCACAGAAGAAAGGTACTCTGGAGCTCAGGATGCTCAGGGACCCTCACCCACTGTTCTGACACCAAAGAGCAAAGGTACTCTGGAGCTCAAGAAGCTGAGGGACCCCCACCCACTGTTCCAGCACCACAGAACAAAGGTCCTCTGGAGCTCAGGATGCTCAGGGACCCCCACCCACTGCTCTGGCACCACAGAACGAAGGTACTCTGGAGCTCAGGCTGCTCAGGGACCCCCACCCCCTGTTCCAGCACCACAGAACACAGGTCCTCTGGAGCTCAGGATGCTCAGGGACCCCCACCCCCTGTTCCGGAACCACAGAACAAAGGTCCTCTGGAGCTCAGGACGCTCAGTTTCTTAACAACCGAAACTCTGCCTGAAGCTTTGAGTGTCCCTGCTGCTCTGTTTAAAGAACGACCAGAAGCTGAAGCTGGAATAAAAGCCACAAAAGGAGCACCACCGCTGCAGAGCCACATCACCAACAAGGACCCCGGTGGGGCTCAGGGTCCCCCAGCTCCTGGAGTCCTGGAACGGGGGGCAGCGAGTAGGCTGTGGTCAGCAAGGTGTAGATAGTAACACTGAGGCCGTCAACACCACTCAGCACTGCCATGCCCAGGTCTCTGGACAAAGGTCGGAGCCAAGGGGCGCATGGCTCACACCCAGCAGGCGACTGGGCCTGCTTGTCCGGCAGCAGAACCTCCAGGACAAAAGCGGTATTCATTTTTCTAATTTTCCCAATTTCAAGCTCCATGCTCCAAATTTTCCTGAGACTAACTTCACCTGCTATAATGATACCGGCATATTTTAGCCACGATGCCAATGAAAATTAGATTGTTACCTTTTCGGGCTTTTGCAAAACTGTGCTTTTACTTAAAAATGGGCACAGCAAGTGCATAAATACACGCCATGTCACTTCGGCCACTGATGGGTTTCAACTCTCATTTTTTACTTCTCCTGATATCCATTTTTATGCTCTCACGGCAGAGAGGGGCCCAAACTGTGCATCCTCCAGGAAACATTCACAGCATGAGTCACGAGGACCCTCTGGGGCATCGCACCTCAGAAGGGACGGAACCTGTGGAAGGCCATCCGCCCGCTGAAATGGTGCTTCAGTTTGACAGAATTTTTCACATTGCTGCCTTGCTCTCATTGCAAGCCCGTGAGAATTCCGATAGACTTGTTCTCATAACACAGGGCTGAATCAGAGCAGTTTAGCAAGGCACAGGAGGAAGGGGGGGAAACACCCACCAGGAATTCAACCTGAACATACAGAATGTTCAGGGGAAGTCACGGGACCCCTCGCTTCAAGCAGGAGCACGCCCTATCACAGACCAGCTGCTGTCCAGTTGACTCCAACTCATGGTGACCCCACGTAGGTCAGAGTAGAACTGTGCTCCACAGGATTTTCAGTGGCCGATGTTTCAGAAGTAGATCGCCAGGCCTTTCTTCCAAGGTGCCTTTGGGTGGACTTGAACCGCCAACCCTTTGGTTAGCAGCTGTACATGCTAACCAGCCAGAGACTCCATGCTGTAACATAGCTCTCTTCTATTTTAGACGAAAAGATGGAATAACCTAAATCTGTTACTTTTTATGCATAAGCAGGGATCTATTTGCATTCCCTGAAACCCTAAGTGAGGTAAACCCTTAGGGTAAGACATTGTAATTATCATTTTCTCTAAATAGAAAGAGATAGGTTCTACATCTTTTCTTTAAAAAAGAAGGGGAAAAAAACCCTAGTGTTCAGGTGTTCGGAATTTAACTGCAATTCTTGATAATTTGATGGTGGAGTACCAGCAATGGACACGTTCTTCCTCAGAAACAAGACAACACGCCCTTTATGCACAGGCCCCCCGCCCCCGTTTAATAGTAATTACAATCCAGAAGGAGACAGTCAGTTCATGGGGGAAAATCAGGCTTTCACTAAGTTGGTGCTCTTATAAACCGAGCCTAGTAGAGAAAAGAGGAGCTCCTCATTCTAAAGCGCCCACTATTTACCAAAGAAACTTGGTTAAGGTCTTCCGACTAGTTCAGGATAAAAGGCACTTTGCCGTATTTCAAAAGAAATCAATGAGAGCTTGAGGGACTTTGGTTAAAAAAAAACACCTGACAGTTACAAGGGTTTTCCATTTCTTCTATTTTCCCAGAGGTCTGTTTGCATGGGTGCAAGCGGACACTGTGTAAAGAAGCTACAGGAGACTCACAAAGTGGCATTTTGGGGACAATGACTCGATCATGGATTAAAAATTACACCGGTTTAAGCATTTCACTGCTAACCAAAAAGCAGGCAGTTCAAATCCACCAGATGCTCCTTGGAAACCCTGTGGGGCAGTTCTTCTCTGTCCTGTAGGGCCGTTGTGAGTCAGAATTGGCTCGATGGCAGCGGGTTTGCTTTTTCTGAGGCCTCATATGAGGACAGTGGTGGTTCAGTGCCCGGCCAGTGCCCCTCGTGCACAGTCACCCCCCGTCTGTCAGTAGAGGCTCGAGTACTGCTGTGATGCTGGACCAGTTTCAGCAGAGCTTCCAGACTGAGACAGACCAGGAAGAAAGGCCTGGCAATCTACTTCCAAAAGTCAGCCAGTGAAAACCCTATGGATCTCAGTGGGCCAACTGACACCTGATCATGGGGTGGCACAGGACCAGGCAGCACTTCATCGCACTGTGCACGGGGCTGCCATGAGTCGCGGCTGACTCGGCAGCTACAGCAACAAATACATCCAACACACGCTCTGTGTTTTTCTTAATGGACACATGGGTTTGACCCAGAAGGAAAAGCTGGAACAAGATCAAATATTTAAGAAACAAATTGGAAATATTCTCAAAATCTTCATGTGGATGAATTTTCCCACCATAATAATTAATTGCAGCCTATTTTTCACTGAGAAGATGACAGTGCAGGATAGCACTGAGAAAAAACAACCTCTGAAATAGATACATCCACAGCTGTAAGAGCCACAAAAGCAGGACCTTTCCAAACAGCACACCCCTGAAAAGTGAGGCCAGCTTCCAAGCGTTCTTGCTGGGTCGGCAGACGAGGTCACCCACGGGGGAGAAGAAGAAAGTGGGGTGCAGGCTCCGCCAGGTCAGGCCTGATGGGGGCTGCAGACAGGGAGTAATTCTGGAATAACTGGGCAGGTACAGAAGTGTCACGAACACAAGCCTGCTTTGGTCAGCGATTCCTCCATTTTACAGCCTGAAGCGGATCCGATTTCAGCCAAGGTTTCCCCACTCCTGTTCAGTCAAATAGAGAACTGAAATCCACGGTGCAGATGTGGAAATGATTCTGGAGCACTTGCAAACCTGCAGCTTAAACGCTAAAACACAATTTGACACCAGGGTATTTTCTCCCAAAGAGAGCTGCCATTTCTTTTACTCCTTCATTCATTCACTGATTCATTTGACGGAAGCAATTTAAGCCAGTCTGTATGTACGTTTTTAAAACACCTTACTTCATTCAGGACTGCCTGCTTTAGGCACTGTTGCTGTCTTTACCTCTTTTCTCACACTCTAAGGATAAAGCCTCAACTTTCTAAGTTAGCTCAAGAGGCAGATCCAGATTGAACTGAACTTACTGAAGAACTGTGAAGGGATCTCCCCTTGTAGGGTATTTGACCAGACTCCAGGAGGGTGGGCATTCAAAGACAGCTAAAACCCCAGCCCTGTACTAAATGCACCGCACCCCCACCCCAAAAAAAAACCCGCTGCCGTGGAGCTGATTCTGACTCATAGTGACCCTATAGGAGTGGGGCTTAAAATCTTGAGGTTGCTAGCTGTCATGGATTTGATCCCGACTCATGGAGACCCCAAGCATGTCAGAGCAGAGCTGCTCCATAGGGCTTTCAAGGCCGTGACCTTCTGGAAGCAGATTGCCAGGCCTGTCTTCCAAGGCACCGCTCGGTGGGTTCAGACCACCAACCTTTCAGCTAGCAGTTGAGCCCTTAACTACTTGTGCCACTCAGAGATTCAGCCTAAAATCTAGACAGTGGCAAATGTAAATCTCCCAGTAATTATCACACGAGGCAGAGCACGCATCTGAAAGGCTGAGAGGAGAAACTGGTTGCCTCTGCCATGGGGGACATGAAAATTCCATAAAAGAGATCCTCTAAGAAGAACACAGAAAACTTTGATAGAAACAGATATGAGATGGAATCCCAGAGACAAACCAATATAAACCAATGTGTACAAGTCAAAAATACGGACAAATTAGAAAGGAGTGTAATTTTCAGCAGACTGCTATGGGATGGCGCTGATGGGAGGCTTACCCATGGGAATTGCTTGAGAGGCTGTGAGGCTCAGGTGTTGGAATGAACATCACTCGCTGGCCAGGAAAATGGCGGCCGGAGGAGGGCAAGCCATGTGATGTGCAGGTCTCGTTCCATCAATCAGAAAATTCTGAAGAGCGTATTTTAACCATTACAACACGTGTATGATGCCAATGAACAAACTCCTTTTAGAATTTAACCAGCTTTTTTTTAGTACAGTTTTAGGTCTTTTTTAATAAACTAGACCAATTGGCAACATTTACGGATGCTAACTGTAAGTCGGAGCCCTGGTGATGTGATGGTTACGTGCTCGGCTGCTAACCAAAAGGTTCAAACCCACCAGTGGCTCTGCAGGAGAACAGACCTGGTGATCCCATAAAGATTACACCTAGGAAACCCTATGAACAGTTCTACTCTGTGCTATAGGGTCGCTATGAATTGGAATAGACCCGATGGCATGCGACCACAACAACTGTAAGTCAATTAAAATGGGATTCTGGCCACCATTGAATTCTATGGAGGACGTTTAGCAAGCCATCGTAATTACTAGCACAACAGTGCAGTACCCTTCTCTTACAAAGCAACTGATTGGAAGGCAATGTTGGTTCTGCATTTTTCTACCTCTGCAATCTGAGACTCCATTTCTCTCTCTGTAAAATGGGATTGATCATACTTTCTCTGTTTGCCGTTGAGGTAACTGTGAGGATAAAATGAAATAGTGGGGTTCTATACATGTGAATGATTGCTATAAATCAATACCTTGGCAATGGAATACTACGAAGCGATAAAGAACAATGATGAATCCACAAAACTTCTTAAACGTGGATGAATCTGGAGGGCGGTATGCTGAGTGAAATAAGCCAATCACAGAAGGATAAATATTGTATGAAACCACTATTATAAAAACTTAAGAAAAGGTTTACATGCACCAAAAAACAATCTTTGACGGTTACAAGAGGGAAGGAGTGGGAAGGGGAAATCACTAACTAGACAGTAGACACGTGTTAGCTTTGGTGAAGGGAAAGACAGCACACAATACAGGGGAAGTCAGCACAGCTTGACCAAGGCAGTCATAGAGGCTTCCTAGACGCATCCAAACACCTTCAGGGACTGAGTTACTGAAGCTGAGGGCTGAGGACCATGGTCTCGGGGAACACCTAGGTCAACTGGCATAACACAGCTCAGAAAGAAAATGTTCCACATTCTACTTCGGTGAGTAGCATCTAGGGTCTTAAAAGCTTGTGAACAGCCATCTGAGATACATCTATTGGTCCCAGCCTGTCCAGAGGAAAGGAGAATGTAGAAAACCAAAGAAATAAGGAAGAGATCAGTCCAAAGGACTAATGGGGCCATATGAACCACGGCCTCCACCAGCCTGAGCCCAGAAGAACTAGATGGTGCCCAGCTACCACCACCGACCGCTCTGACTCTCTGACGGGGATTACAAAAGAGGGTTCTGGACAGAGCGGGAGAAAAACGTAGAACAAAATTCAAATTCATGAAAACAGACCAGACTTACTGGTCTGACAGAGACTGGAGGAACCCCCGAGACTATGGCCACCAGAAACTCTGCTAACTCAGAACTGAAGCCACTCCTGAAGTCCACTTTTCAGCCAAAGATTAGACAGGCCTATAAAAGAAACAATAACACACGTGAGGAATGTGCTTCTTAGTTCAATTAAGTCTATGAGATCAAATGGGCAACACCTGCCCAAAAGCAAGGATGGGAAGGCAGGAAGGGACAGGAACACTGGACGAATGGACACGGGGAACCAAGGGTGGAAAGGGAGAGAGTGCTGACACATTATGGGGATTGCAACCAATGTCACAAAACAATCTGTGTATGATTTTTTGAATGAGTAACCAATATGTGCTGTAAACTTTCACCTAAATCACAAGAGTACTAAAAAAAATGAAAGAAATACATTTAGGGGTTGGATTTGTACAGTCTGTGTGAGTGTGGTATGCATTATAAACACTTCTGCGGCGCCCCTCTCAACAGCTCAGCACCCATCACAACAGCTCAGCACCCCCTCAACAGCTCAGCGCCCATCACAACAGCTCGGCCCCCCTCAGGACAGCTCGATGCCCCTCAGGACAGCTCAGCGCCCCCCTCAACAGCTCAGTGCCCCTCAGGACAGCTCAGCCCCCCACTCAGGACAGCTCGACGCCCCTCAGGACAGCTCAGCGCCCCCCTCAACAGCTCAGCACCCCTCAGGACAACTCAGCCCCCCACTCAGGACAGCTCAGCGCCTCTCAGGACAGCTCAGCAACCCCCCCAACAGCTCGGCGCCCCTCAGGACAGGTCAGCGCCCCCCCTCAACAGCTCAGCGCCCCTCAGGACAGCTCAGCAACCCCCCCAACAGCTCGGCGCCCCTCAGGACAGCTCGACGCCCCTCAGGACAGCTCAGCAACCCCCCCAACAGCTCGGCGCCCCTCAGGACAGGTCAGCGCCCCCTCTCAACAGCTCAGCGCCCCTTACAAGGAGAGGAACTGAGTGCAGCTCAGACACTGAGGTGGCCTCTGTCTTAGACGCTCCCCTCCCCTCACTTAAAGGACAGCTGGGAGCCTGAAGACATGTGATCACAGCTTTCCAAAGCGTGGCTCATCTCGTTGAGCCTGAGACCCTGAGTGAAGTCAGTGGGAAGCTGGTAATAACAGCTCTCACCACCAGCATCTCAGGCCTCTTTGTGCCTTTCCGTTATATTTATGGCGCACCTGCAGGAGCCTAAAGAGGACAGGCGAACAAAGCTGTGACCCCGGGCATGAGCAGCTCGTTGGATGCCTGTGCGGTGAAGGCCCATGTGCGGTTGGTCCTCGCCTGGGCTCTGGGGTCAAGGGCACTGACGCTGGGGACGGGAGACCAGCTGTGATGCGGACACTCATTTAGCCAAATGAGCCTTGGTCCCCTCCCCTGTAAAATGGAGGTGACAGCTACAACGCCCACTTCCCAGGATTATCGTGAGGACAACATGAGATGGCCCATGAGAAAATGTTCGGAACAAGTGTGCAGATGTTATTTGCAATAAGCCCTTCTGAGCAGACAGTCCCGCTTACCTGATATGCAAACATGCATTGTACACTTTCCAGTATTCAGGAAAATTTCAAGTCTACTTTATGAGCACTTCATAACCCTCCTGTCTGATCATTTTCAAAACAAATCAGGAATCTGAAACTACAAGGAGCTAAACTTGGAGGTCAGGAAGGCGTGGCGGGTTTCCACAGACGCCTCGGAAAGATGGAGGAGACGCAGGGGGTCCAGAGGCCCGCAGGTCTTCAGCAGACACAGGTGGGGTCTGAGAGGGCAGGAGGCCTCGCCAGGTGGGGTGACCTGTGGGGCTGGGTGTGGAGGGGCTGCTGGGCAGCACCCTGAGCACCAAACACCAGGACAGTATCCACCTGGCGTAGAGAACCAAGACAGGCCTCTCAGGACTTGGGGGCAACCAAAAGAAACCCAGTCCCAACAGCCTTCCAGGACCTGCATGTGTAAAGGTCCCACGAGCCTTCTGGAAAGCAAGGACGGACAAGCAGAAACTCGCCGTGCAGACCATGTGACTGAAGCAGGGGACAGAACAGCCACTGTCATGTTTCACTGGCTTCTGTGCTATCTTTATGGTTTTGGTTTAGCGGACATAGAACTTTTTATAAGGGCTTTTATAGACTCTTTGTTGGCGTTTGGTCCCCAAGCCCAGTTTTCCCCTAACTCTTCTGGTCCCTTCTGTTACCCCACATTCTATGCCTGGGCTTCACATCCCGAACCCCACAGCCAACGGGGGGCGGACATTGTGCTCTGTCAACTCGCCTCTCCTTTCCCAAAGCATTTCTCTGGTATTTACTTCCCTTCCCTGCCTCTGTATCGGTATCAATTTCTATGATGAAAATTGATATTTTTGCTTCTTGTTAGTGACTTTTTGGAGATAATTCAAGAACCCTGTTGGGGTATTAGCTTTTCCAGATGTACATTTATTTAAGACTCAGTGGGAATCTTGTTATTCTAAAATTCTTCTTAATGAAATATCATGTGGATAGTGTTATCTTAACACAAAAATTATCTTTGGCAACAAAAAAATGCTTTATTTGGGGTGGGATGGGGAGGGAGAGAGGGAATCAATCTCTGGGAAGGGGTGAGTTTTTGTTTACAGCGATGAGAAAACTGGCGCCAACTAGGGCTACAAGTGACATCAACGGGACAGAGCCTACCAACAACAAGAGTGGTAGCTGCACAGCTTTACTAACGTAACTGATGTTACTAAGCTGTGCACTAGAAAAGTGCGAACTGGCAAGTGTAATGTTATATATAATCTTGTAAGGACAACAGCAAGCAAAGAAAAAACATAAAAGAGGCTGCAACTGCTGATATTACCTAGGTACAACTAAACGTCTCATCTTACTTTTCTCAGTTCAAAGGCCTAGAGTCAGCTTTTTGGGTCTGCCCAGTCATTTGGCCTAGTATTGTGTTTGGAGTTTCTGTTATACCTCCTAGTTGGGTGAGTAGTGCCTGAGGTCTTAAAAACTTGTGAGTGGCCATCCAAGATACAACTGGTCTCTATTCACTTGTAATAGAAGAGGAAGGAGGCCTAGGAATCGGAGAAAGAGATGGACTGCCTCCGCGAACTACTACCTTCTTTGTCATGAGACCAGAAGAACTAGAACTGAATGTTTTGATCAAAAACACAGTAGATGTATCCTGATCAAAAGGAGGAAAACTGTGGAACAGAAATTCAAATTTTTATGAAAACCAGACCAACTAGACCCATGAGACTGCGGGAACTTCTGAATTGATTGTCCCAAGATAACTAAACCTTGAGCCTATATTATCCCCTAAAGTCATCTTTAAACAACAGTTTAGCCCAATTAGTAAAGGGTGCTTGCCGTGAACATTGAGCCCTTTTAAGGAATTATCCACATGAGATCAATCTGACGACAGTAACTAAAGCGCAGATGGGATGTTTAGAGGGCAGTGAGTCTAAGCTAACGGTGGTGAAATTCTGCAGGCAGAGATGGTGAGAAGGGTGGCACAGTATAAAGATGGAAACCAACATCACTGAACCGCACATACAGAAATGGTTGAATGCGTGTAGCTTTTGTTGTGTATGTTTTCATCAAAAATAAAACAGTAAAAAATTACTGTACTTAACATTCATACAATCCACGTAATACCCACAGAATAACTACGGATCAGAGGTGATTTGTCTGCAGAAGGAAGATTAAACAAATGCCCTATAAAACACTGAAATGGAGCTGGAATTCTGCTCATATAAGTGATATGTGCCTTACTCGAGGGCTTCATCACGCTGCTGATCACTTACACGTACTTTTAATCACATCACAGCATGGATGAACCTTGGAAACGTCACACTGAGTAAAATGAGTCAGTCACAAAAAGACAGATATCGCAGGAGTCCACTTATGGGAAATACCTAGAATAGGCAACTGTACCCAGACCTAAGGTTATCAGTGGCCACCGGCTTGACTGGGAGGAAGGGGGGAAAGGGGACCCATTGCTTAGGGGGCACTGAGCTTCTGTCAAGGGTGATGGAAAAATCCAGAAATGGATAACAGTGATGGCCGCACAACACAGGAACAGTTACTCCCTGAGCTATGTAAAGAGTGTTGAAATGGCAAATGTTTCGCTGCACGTACATTTACTTTACTTTTTTTCAACAACCGTGTTTACGGAGGATTTGCTAGACTTGTGGCTCTATCTTCATTAGTTTAGCTGCAATAAAGCACCAGTTTCTTATCCACAATCCCATTATGAGTCGAGGAATAGGCCAAATGAATATTTAACAATTTGTTTTTCTCAAGGAGTCTCTGGGTGGTGCAAATAAACGGTTAACGTGCTCAGCTGCTAACTGAAAGGCTGGTGGTTCGAGTCTACCCAGAGGTGCCTTGGAAGAAAGTCCTGGCCATCTACTTCTGAAAAACCAGCCATTGAAAACCTTAGGGAGCCCAGTTCTCTTCTGGCCCAGATGGGGTCGCCATGAGTTGGAGCTGACTCCAAGCAGCTGGTTTACAGTCTGGGGTGTGGTCTGGGGTGTGCAGGACATGATGGGCAACAGCAGCCCGTTGCCTCAGAGCCTGCTGCCCGGAACTCTTCAAGGGCACAGATGGTCTTTTCTTATCTACATGGCCGTGGTGACCCAGCACACGTCTGGCCTGTGGTAGGCGCTCAGTAAATGTTTATTGCGTGACGAGCTTTATTAATGTAACATCATGGGCCGTTATGGAATTACAGGGTGTGGCAGGGCAAGAGAAGGTGGTACAGAAAGCTGATGCATAACTCCGGGGCACGGAAGAGAGATGAGGTAGTGGAAAGGCAGACACAGAGAAAACTCTGTGCGAAATCCCACTTTCTGTAGTACGAAGGCATCCCTTTCCTATCTGAGTGAACCGACAGTGTACATGCTGAATATCGATAATAAAAAACTAATAACATCAAGGGTTTTCCTTTTGCTCCTGCCTCCAACCTCTTCTTCTCCCATCTGTTTTCTCCTCTTATTGAGCTCTCTTTATTTCATCTCCTGCTAGACTGTTCCACTGCTCAACATTTAAACCGATTAATGACAGCTAATATGGGCCAGGTATTGTTCTAAAAACTGTTACACGTGTGTTATCTCCTTTAACCTAACAACCGCCTGGATTAACACTATCATGAATCCCGTTGTACAGATGACAAGATGAAGTCAGATTAAGTGGCTTGCATCATCCATCATTACACATCCTCTGAACACAGGCAGCCTGACCCCAGAGCCCAATCTGTCAGACAACACCCCAAACTGCTCTTATTTAAGGATGGCATGTGTGGTACCTTGAGTGCTTCAAATGGAAATTATATGCTGACCTGATACAATGACTGTTATGGACTGAAAGATGTCCCCCAGTGTGGGGATATATGCCATTTAAACATGGCTGCACTGTTGACAACTGCAGCCCCCACAGGCCTCTATGCTGCACAGCATGTTGAGACTTGTCTCCAACATGTTGAGACTTGTCAGGATTTGTTTTCCCAAACCTATTGTCCTTTTACTGATTGGCTTGTTTACCTGAATTCCTTCTCCCTTGCCCACACCCAAAACCCATTGTTTTGTTAATTGCTTTATTGCTTGCTGTATTGACTATAAAATAAACTCCTGGGATTGAAGTGGGGGTTGACTCCTCAGAGTGACCCTCCTGGCCCCACTTCTCTGTAAGAGTTGTGGCACGGTTACTGTCTCTGCCGCTCACTGCAACACCCCAGAAAGACACGCTGAAGTCTTAACCTCCGATACTCGTGAACATGACCTTGTTTGGAAATAGGGTCTTTGAAGATGTTATCAGTGAGGTTCACATGAGGTCAGGCTGCAGTAAGGTGGAGCCTCATCCCATCTGAGTGGTGTTTTTATGAAAGAAGAGAAGACACAGAGAGAAGACAGAGGGAAGACAGCCACATGAGGACGGAGGCAGAGATGGGAGTGACGCAGCCACAAACCAAGGAACGTCGAGGAGCCACCAGAAGGTAGGAGGGGAGCATGTGACAGATTCTCCCTCCAAACCCTCAGAGGCAATCAACACAGGCAAGACCCTGAATTTGGATACCCAGCCTCCAGAACTGTGAGGGAATAAATTCTTGTTATTACAAGCCACCCAATGCAAGCACTTTGCTAGGACGGTGCTAGGAAATAGATACAAGTATTTACGATGCTGTCTTCATGAACAAAATGAACAACAGCGATGCATAAATGTATTTTGTTCACATGGAGAAGAAAATGAAGCTTTAGGAGGCAGCATGCATTGGAAATTTTCTGCTGTAACTGTACTGAAAACAAGTGCCCTCTAATCTGAAAGTTAAACTTTCCTCTCATTACGTCCCTTTTTTGGGTACATTTCTAATTTCAGGTACATTTCCTAAACCTCTAGGCTTACACAGAATATAATACATAAACGTGCAGTGATCTCAATAAAAAACACCTTTCCCGGAGAGTAAGTCACTAATGACAAGATTAAATAGATGAACCGAGAAGTGTCAGTCAGCCTCGAAGGTAAGTGTTTAGCGGCTGTTAGACGACATTTTCCAAACACCCGGCTCTCCGCAGCAAAACTGCAGTAGTTGTCATTTTAGTTACGTCACGGTCACCTGGGGTGCTTGTTCGATATGCAGACTCCAGGTCTCCACCCCCAAGATTCCGACTTAGTAGACCTAGAGTGGACCCAGGACTTCTTGTTTACCAAAAAAAAACCCGTTGCCGTTGAGTCGATTCTGACACATGGCGACCCTATAGATCAGAGTAGAACTGCCCCACAGGGCTTCCAAGGCTGAAATCTTTATGGAAGCAGACTGCCACATCTTTCTCCAACGAGCTGCTGGTGGGTTTGAACTGCTGACCTTTAGGTTAGTAGCCGAGTGCTTAACTGCTGCACCCCCAGGTGTACCGGTAAAAACAACAAATCCTTTGCCGTTGAGTCGATTCCAACTCATAGCGACCCTACAGGACAGAGTAGAACTGCCCCCAGAGGGTTTCCAGGGAGCGGCTGGTGGATTTGAACTGCCAACCTTTGGTTAGCAGCCGAGCTCTTAACCGCCGCACCACCAGGGCTCCACTAGGTGTAGAGTAAGTGGTAAACATGAAGGTACGAGAGCTTTGATGGTCCTTGGGAAGCAACACTCCACAAGTACTGTGAACAGCATTCCTTACGGAGCGACCAGCTAACGGGGAGGAAGACAGAAGAAAGGTGCCCGCTATGTGTATCCAAAGGGGACTCATACAACCCCAATGGCCCAATCCTTTGTCTTTTATTTGAAAAATAGTCTATTTTCATTACTACGTACAACTCATGCTGCCGTTGTTAGCTGCCATTGAGCTGGCCCCCGACTCATGGTAACTTCTGTGATCCATACGGTTTTCACTGGCTGATTTTCAGAAGTAGATCACCAGGCCTTTCTTCCTAGTCCTTCTTAGTCTGGAAGCGCCACTGAAACCTGTTCAGCATCACAGCGACATGCAGCCACTACTGACAGAGGGGTGGTGGCTGCGCATGAGGTGCCCTGGCCGGGAATGGAGCCTGGGTCTCCCGCGTGGAGGCGGGACTTCCACCTCATGTATAAGTAACTCACAGTCCCTGATCCCTCAGCGCTTCCTCGGAGCAAGCTCCGTAAATGACGTGGAGACACCGTTTTCCTTCTCCTCTTCGTTTTCCTTGGAATAACAAACATATTCGTTGATGAAACGACATTTTGACAGATATTTGAACAGTGTTTCTTCTTTAAGGCTGCTGCTCATTTTAAAAGATTTAGAGCAAATTACACTAAAATATATGTTGGAGAGTATGAGAGCAACCTGGAAGGGAGCGAGTTGTATCCAAAAGCTGAGTACCAGATGACCTGTGTCATAGCCAAACCTCAGTGGAGACTGTGTTACACGGTTAAATCATCCCCACAGAGGGGCATGACCAAAACCAAAAACCAAATCCGCTGTGGTCAAGTGGATTCTGACTCACAGCGACCGTATAGGTCAGAGTAGAACTGCCCCATGGGGTTTCCAAGGCTGCAGTCTTTATGGGATCAGACTGCCACATCTTTCTCCTGTGGAGCGGCTGGTGGGTTTGAACCACTGACCTTTCAGTTAGCAGTCGAGTGCTTAACCAGTGCACCACCAGGACTTCTTGAGGCGTGACTAAAGGATTAGAAATAGGAAGCCGAAAGGCATGTCTTTGCTGCAAACAGTCATGTCTACGAGGCAAGATTAGGAAGATCCCGTTGTCTCCCAGATGACAAGTGAAGGGTACGCAACAGCCAAGAGCCTCGCCTGTGTTCACACTGACTTTCATTGTTTAAAAGCCTTGAAGAACGAGCACACAATATACTGAGGCCTCTTATCTCTGAGTCAAGACCAGCCGTCTAATGCCTGGGAACTCTCAACCTTTCCAAACATCAGGCCTGTCCCCTGAGCACTTCCCATCCTTGTATTGCCGTCTGTGGTCATCGTCTTTCGCTTCTTAGGCAATGCTTGTGCCCAGTAAAGTCGTGGAGGCTGAGAAGGTTAGCTGCTAACAAGGGGTCAGGACCAGGGCTGGCCTCTGCTCTGTGCATGTTTTCCTGAGGAGCCCAGGCGAAGCAGGTGGAGGATACTGCGTCGGGGACCTCCTGTTCCAGGGTGTCATGCCAGCCGCTGAGGCCGGGTCACCAAGGCGCATGAATGCTCCATGTATGGGTGGTGGAGGCTGTGCAAGGGCAGGGAAGGTGAAGCCGAGGAAGGCCCTGCCCTGCCTGCCTCCATACCACACTCATACCACATACCACGCAGCACCGCAGACACGAAAGGAATCCTCTGTGAACACAGCTTGATTCCTCTCTCTGAGATAATAAAAGCCAAATGCCTTTTGCTCACACACCCGGGCAACTGAGGACTCTGCTCAGAGCCGAGCCTGGATCAGTCAGACTCCTGCCTGGGGGAGCATGGAGTCCAGGCCCCTCGATCTCCTGACGAGGAAACTGAGGTTCATAGAGAGCAGGTAACCCAGCTCGCCTGGGCACAACCAGAAACCAACCCAAGACCTCCAGCCGCTCCCCTAGACCTCCAGCCACTCCCCGAGACCCCCACCTACCCCATGAGACCTCCACTTGCCCCCAAGACCTCCACCCACACTCAAGACCTCCATCCACCCTCAAGACCTCCAGCCACCCCCCAAGACCTCCAACAGTCTCTCAAGACCTCCACCAACCCCCAAGACCTCCCCTGGCCCCCTAAGACCTCCATTCACCCCCAAGACCTCCACCCACCCCCTAAGACCTCCACCAGTCTCCTAAGACCTCATTGGCCCCCAAGACCTCCACCCACCCTCAAGACCTCCACTCATCCCCCAAGACCTTCACCCGCCCCTCAAGACCTCCACTCATCCCCCAAGACCTCCACTGGCCCTCAGGCTTTCTACTCTTCCTCATCCAGAGGGGTTGGGTGGTCTTCTTTCTCCAAGACCTGACCCCAAGGTCTTTGCTGTCACCCCTCACATACACACTCACACACACATCACACACGCATGCACACACTCACAGCTATATGGCAGAAATCCCTGACCAGGGCACTGAGAGGGGCCTGGGGGGCCTGTCCCCAACATGACCTTTCCTCTGTTGCCTGATCTGCTTGCTCAGAGTCCCAGCACCCTCACTCCTATGAGACATGGTGCTGGCCCGCGTTCTGGCTTCATCACAGGTGGAAGATGAATGCCTCCTCACTTTGGTTTATGTGTGAAAACAGATTCCACACATTTCTAACAGTCTGTATTTACATCCTGAGATAGTCCGGGAGTAAATGCCTCCCGATAGAGTTCTCTTCCCAGTGATTTGAAAGGGAACATCTGACTCTCCAGAGGCCTCACGTGGCTGCTGAAATGGAGGTGTCCAGCCTCCAGATGGGCACAGACAGTTCCAGAAGGCCAGTTCATGTCTGCCACCTGCCTCTGCTGCCCATCACCTACCACCTCTTCTCCCAGGCAGGAACTCAGAAAGAACCAGTGCTTTGCGTTAACATTTATGTTTCCTACGAACAGAAAGCATCTCACTTGGGAGACCTCCAAGGCTGCTTCCATGAGCACGTGATTAGACCTCTCTGCGATTCAGCCAGGACTCTGGAAAAGGCGGGTTACCTTCCTCAAGTCCTGTGCAGAGACAAGCCATCTAAACTCCCAGGAACTCTCAGACCTTTCCAAACAGCAGGCCTGTCCCCTGAGTACTTCCCATCTTTGTATTGCCATCTGTGTTCATTATCTTTCCTTCTTGGGCAATGCTTGTGCCCAGTAAAGATGTGGAGGCTGAGAAGGTTAGCTGCTAACAAGGGGTCAGGACCAGGGCTGGCCTCTGCTCTGCCCAGGTTTTCCCGGTGAGCTAGGGTGAAGCAGGCAGAGGATGCTGCGTCAGGGGCCCCCTGTTCCAGGGCGTCATGCCAACCACTGCGGCCAGGTCACCAAGGTGTACAAACAGTCCATGTATGGGCATGCAGTTATTTACATTCAATCAATTAAAATTGAATACAATTAAAAATGCCACTGTTCAGTCATACTAACAGCAACTCAAGTTCTCAGTTGTCCCCTGAGACACTGTCCAGTCAGAGCAGACCAGAGCGTCCCATCATCACACAAAGTCCTGCTGGGCAGCACTGTCGAGAATCAAGGTTTAAAAGAGGATGAATTCTCTAAACTGGCACAGCTAACGGATTAACAACGGGAAGCTGAAAGACAAATCTTCGCTAGACAGAACGATGTTTCAGAAGCAGGTAGAACGTATCCACGAAAACAAGGGATGCAAAATTCCTCCCTAAAACACAGAAGGAATACAGTGGCAAAAGATGAATGAAAATCAATTCCGAGGATATATTTCTAATAAAAAAAACCTAAATACTGAAGACTTCCGGGCAACATGGCGCTATAGTCAGAAGCACCACGCTGTCCCTCCACAGCAAAGATCTAAAAAATGAAATCAAACAGAGTCACACATCAATCCTGAAATTCTAAGCATCAGATGAGGAGATAAAGAACTCAGCCAAGCACGATATGGAATAAGAAACTGACAGAGAACACAGAGCGAGGAGAGATACGTACAGAGGTCCCCTATCAGCTAATGCAGCACGGATCCACCATCTTGGACTCCTATCAGAGATCAGTGAACAGGGGGTATGAGAAAGCAGCTTCACGGAGCTTGCAGCAGGAGATAGAACAATGGGTAACTAGCGATATACATTTTCCCACCCCCCACCCTTCTACACCCCCACTCAGCCTGCTTTGCTTCCTGCTGCTACAGTCTCTTGGCCAGGAAGTACCCGCTTCACTTCGGAGCTGCTTGGATTCCACCTGCCCGCACTGGCCAGCTCCCTGCGTGCCATTTGTTGGCTGCTGGTGTTTTTTTTTTCTGCTTCTTTAGATTTCTTCCTTTACTCTAACCACCTCCCTCTCCTTTCTCTCAAATACCTGGCTCTGTGTGCCATCTTTGCTTCTTCCTGAAAGGCTTCCGAACACCACTCAACCATGAAACTGCTTCCCAGCCCATGCCACCATGCTGGAGGGACCCCTGGGGTCCCTGGTTTGTTTACTCTGATTTGTTCTGTTTTGATTTGTTTGTTTTCTTTCCTTTTCTTGACTTGGGAGCCCTTCTAGCCAGGCAGTACTGCGAGGCTGAAAAGCTACTCCCTTACTCTGCGCAGATGCACAGGGACATCCCTGGGGGCATTACTTTTTTCTTGTTTTTTTTTTGTTTGTTTGTTTGGTTTTATTTCTTTGTTTTCTTCTCTCTCATTCCCTTTTTGTCTTTCTTCATTTCCAGTTTCTTGATTTATTCAATTGTTTCTTTTATCCTTTTTCTTTACTTTTATTTTTGTTTTTCCCCATTTCTCAGTCTCTTATCTCTCCACTCCAGTAGCAAGCTCCCTAGCACTCCTTTTTGTTTCTGCGTATGTTTTTGGTCCCTCTTCCTCTCTCCTCTCTCTCATCTTTCCCATACCCATCTTAGCACCACATATCACAATCTCCCCCCTCCTTCCTGCATACCTGCACCATGACCTGAACATCACACTCCCAAGCAGCATAGGCACGACCGACTGCAACCTGCCCTGCCTTGATTCCCAGTCTGCACTGTCATCCCTAGTACGTGCCACAAACAACCCATCCCAGCAACTCCCCTTCAGCAGGACCTGCCCTGCTCTACCATACCTGGGTGACTGACCCTACCCATTGGAGAAGGTGAAAAGTATCATGCCCACAGATGAGCAAACGACAAAGAATGCACAGACCGCCTGCTCAGAATTAACCAAATAAAACGAAAAAGCAGGAAGAAACAAACAAATCTGCAATCGATAAACAAGGAAAATAACTACTGAATGCCCCGAAGACAGCAGACAATATTAAAACATTTACAAAACCAGGACAGGATGGTTCCAGTAGGTGTCCAAAATAAAACACCAGATGACTTTCCAGTAGAAGAAAAGGCACTAGAACTAATGGACAGGGGATTAAAATCCATAATATCCAGAATTATCCAAGAGTTGAAGCAAAAAGCAGACAAAAATGAGGAAAAAATATAAAAATTCATGGAAGAGTCAGACAAATTCATGGAAAATACAGACAAAAAAAGGGAATAATTCAAGAAAATAATATAGAAACAAAATGCTAAAATACATTCACAACTAGAAATCATACAAAAACAACAATTAGAAATCCAAAAGGTAAACAACAAGACTTCAGAAATGGACAGTGTCATAGAAAGGCTGAGGAGCAGGTTTGAAACGATTGAAGATGGGGTCAGCGAAATTGAAGACAAACACTTGGATACAAATCTCCTGGAGGAAAAATCAGAAAAAAGAATGAAGAAAAATGAAGAAACCCTGAGAATTATGTGGGATACAATCAAAAGCAAAAATTTGCCAGTGATTGGAGTTCCAGAACAGGGGGAGAAAACAGAAAACACAGAAAGGATGATTGAAGAATTGCTGCCAGAAAACTTCCCCAATAACATGAAAGATGAAGAGCTGATCATCCAAGAAGCTCAACGAACCCAATCTAGGACAGACCCCAAAAGAAAATCGCCAAGGCGTATCATAATCACACTTGCTAAAACCAAAGACAAAGAATCCTGAGAGCAGCTTGAGAATAACAAAAAGTCACATCCAGAGGAGAAACAATAAGACTGAGCTCAGATTATTTGGCAGAAACCAGGCAGGCAAGAGGGCAATGGGATGACATATATAAAACTGTGAAAGAAAAAAATTGCCAGCCAAGAATAATATATCCTGCAAAACTCATTCAAATATGATGGTGAAATTAGGTCATGTCCAGTTAAACAGAAATTAATGGACTATGTAAAAATCAAACCAAACTTACAAGACTTATTAAAGGGAGTCCATCGATCTGAGAACAAACAACATCAGACCACAGGCTGAATCTAAGACACAGGATTGTACTAGCCAGATACCAACCGAAGAAATGAACTATTAAGGACTACCCAAAACCAAACGAATTACAACAGGGAACCAGAGAGGTTAATCTGTAAACAACAAGAACATCAGAACAATAAAAGAGGGAATAAAAGGTGTAGGTATAGAACGTTCTAATGGAAAGGAAGGCAAGGCGAAACCAAGTAATAATAGACTGGTTCAAACCTGGAAAGACAAGGGGAAATTTCAAGGTAACCACAAAGAAAGTTAACAAACCTACTTGTCAAAATAAAGAAGAAAAACAAAGTCTCAGTAAAAAAAAAAAACCTACAAAAAATAAATAAATAAATGAAAAAAAAAAAAACACAAGCAAAAGGAACTCAACACAGAAGAGTAAGAGGAACAAAAAAAGTCAGCACCACACAAAAAACAAAAAGCACTACAAAATGACAGCAATAAACTCACACCTATCAATAATTACACTATTACACTGAATGTAAATGGCCTAAATACACCCATAAAGAGATGGAGAGTGACAGAATGGATGAAAAAACAGGATCCATCAATATACTATCTACAAGAGACAATCCTTAGAAACAAAGATGTAAATTTATTAAAAATCAAAGGATGGAAAAAAATATATCAAGCAAACAACTACCAAAAAAGAGCAGGAGTGGTGATAGTAATCTCAGATAAAATAGACTTTAAAACAAAATCCACCATAAAAGACAAAGAAGGACACTATATCATGATTAAGGGGATGGTCTATCATGAAGACATAACCATAATAAACATCTACGCACCCAATGACAGGGCTCCAAAATACGTAAAACAAACTGTAAAAGCACTGAAAAGAGAAATTCCACAATAATAGTAGGAGACTTCAACACACCACTCTTGGTAAAGGACAGAACATCTAGAAAAAATCTCAACAAAGATGCAGAAGACCTAAAGGGCACAGACACCAACTTTACCTCATAGACATATACAGAACACTCCACCCAACAGCTGCAAATTACACATTCTTTTCCAATGCATATGGAACATTCTCTAGAACAGACCACATCTTAGGCCACAGAGTAATCCCCAACAAGATCCAAAACGTTGAGATAATACAAAGTATCTTCTCTGACCACAATCCCATCAAGGTAAAAATCAACAACAGGAAGACCAGGGAAAAAAAATAAATTACATGGAAACTGAATAACACCCTGCTTACACATCAGTGGGTAATAGAAGAAATCAGAGATGGAATCAAAAAATTCCTAGAATCAAACAAGAATGAAAACACATATACCAAAACCTTTGGGACACAGCAAAGGCAGTCCTCAGAGGACAATTTATAGCAATGGATGCACACATCAAAAAAGAAGAAAGGGACAAAATCAAAACATTAACTACAGAACTCAAACAAATAGAAAGAGAACAGCAAAAAAGCCCAGAGCCACTAGAAGAAAGGAAATAATAAAGATCAGAGCAGAAATAAATGAAATAGAGAATAGAAAAACAACAGAAAGAATCAACAAAACCAAAGGTTGGTTCTTCGAAAGGATCAATAAAATCAACAAACCACTGGCCAGACAGACAAAAGAAAAACAGGAAAGGATGGAAATAACCCAAATAAGAAATGAAATGGGGGGCATTACAACAGACCCAACTGAAATAAAAAGGATTATACCAGAGAATTATGAAAAACTATACTCCAACAAATTTGAAAACCTAGAGGAAATGGATAAATTTCTAGAAAGACACTATCTACCCAAACTACCACTAAGTGATATTGAAAATCTGAACAGACTCATAACAAGAGAAGAGTTTGAAAAGGTAATAAAAAAAAAACTCCCAACAACAAAAAGCCCTGGCCCAGAGGGATTCAGTGGAGAATTCTACCAAATATTCAGAGAAGAGCTTATACCAGCACTACTCAAACTATTTCAGAACATAGAAAAGGAAGGGATGCTTCCAAATTCATTTTACAAAGCCAGCATAACCCTGATATCAAAAACAGGCAAAGAATCCACAAAAAAAAGAAAAAAGAAAATTACAGACCAATATCTCTCATGAATGTAGATGTAAAAATTCTTAACAAAATTCTAGCCAATAGAATTCAGCATCATATCCACAAAATAATACACCACGACCAAGTAGGATTCATCCAGGTATGCAAGGATGGTTCAACATTAGAAAATCAATCCACGTAATCCACCACATAAATAAAAGGAAAGAAAAGAATCACATGATCATCTCAATTGATGCAGAAAATGCATTCGACATCAATTGATGCAGAAAATGCATTTGACGAAGTCCAACACCCATTCCTGATAAAAACTCTCAATAAAATAGGTATAGAAGGGTAAATTCTCAACATAATAAACGGCAACATTATTCTTAATGGAGAGAGACTGAAAACATTCCCCTTGAGAACAGAAACAAGACAAGGATGCCCTTTATCTCCACTGCTATTTAACATTGTGCTGGACATCCTAGCTAGAGCAATAAGGCAAGAAAAAGAAATAAAGGGCATCCAAACTGGTAATGAAGAAGTTAAACTGTTCCTGTTTGAGGGTGATATGATACTATACGTAGAAAACCCTAAAGACTCCACTAGAAAACTTCTGGAACTAACAGAAAGATTCAGCAGAGTAGGAGGATACAAGATAAACATACAAAAATCAGCTGGATTCCTATACACCAATAAAGAGAACGATGAAAAGGAAATCACGAAAGCAATACCATTTACAATAGGCCCTAAAAAAATAAAATTCTTAGGAATAAATCTAACCATGGATGTAAAAGACCTATACAAAGAATACTACAAAACACTACTGCAAGAAACCCAAAAGGATCTACATAAATGGAAAAACATACCATGCTCATAAATAGGTAGACTCAACATTCTGAAAATGACAATTCTACCCAAAGTAATTTACAAATACAGTGCAATCCCAATCCAAATACCAACAACATTCTTTAAAGAGATGGAAAAACTAATCATTAACTTTATATGGAAAGGGAAGAAGCCCCGGATAAGTAAAGCTCTACTGAAGAAGAATAAAGTAGGAGGACTCACACAACCTGACTTTAGAACCTACTCTACAGCTACAGTAGTCAAAACAGCCTGGTACTGGTACAGTGACAGATACACTGACCAATGGAACACAATTGAGAACCCAGATGTAAATCCATCCACCTATGGTCACCTGATCTTCGACAATGGCCCAAAGTTCATCAACTGGGGAAAAGATAGTCTTTTTAACAAATGGCGCTGGCAAGAATGGATATCCATCTGCAAAAAAATGAAACAGGACCCATACCTCACACCATACTGAAAAACTAATTTAATTTGGATCAAAGATCCAAATATAAACCCAGAAACTATAAAGTTCATAGAAGAAAAAAATAGGATCAACGTTAGAGGCCCTAATGCATGGCATTAACAGGATACAAACCATAACCAACAACACACAAACTCCAGAAGATAAGCTAGATTTCTGGGATCTTCTAAAAATGAAACACTTATGCTCATCAAAAGACTTCATCAAAAGAGTAAAAAGAGAACCTACAGACTGGGAAAAAAATGTTGGGCATTCCAAGTCAGACAAAGGTCTAATCTCCAAAACCTATAAGAAAATCCAACACCTCTGCAACAAATAGACAAATAATCCAATTAAAAAATGGGCAAAGGAAATGAACAGACACTTCACCAAAGAAGACATTCAAGGGGCCAACAGACACATGAGGAAATGCTCGTGATCACTAGCCATTAGAGAAATGCAAATTAAAGCCACAATGAGATACCATCTCACCCTGGCATTACTGGCATGAATCAAAAACACTGGAAATAACAAATGTTGGAGGGGCTGCAGGGAGATCGGAACTCTTACGCACTGCTGGTGGGAAAGCAAAATGATACAACCATTTTGGAAAATGATACGGCATCTCCTTAGAAAGCTAGAGATAGAAATACCATAAGATCCAGCAATCCCACTCCTAGGAATATATCCTAGAGAAATAAGAGCCATCACACGAATAGACATATGCACACCCAGTTTCATGGCAGCATTGTTCACAATAGCAAAAGGATGGAAACAACCTAGATGCCTATCAACAGAAGAATGGATAAACAAACTATGGTACATACACAAAATGGAGTATTATGCCATGATAAAAACAACGATGAATCTGTGAACCATCTCATAACATGGATGAAACTGGAGGATATTATGCTTAGTGAAATAAGTCAATCACAAAAGGATGAATATTGTATGAGACCTCTAATGTAAAAACTCTTGTAAAAGTTTACACACAAAAAGTAACCATCTTTGGTGGTTACAAGGGATGCGAGGGGTAAGGGAGAAATACTAAATAGACAACAGATAAGTGGTAACTTCGGTGAAGGGTAAGACAGTACATAAGACTGGAGAAGCCAGCACAAGTTGTACAAGGAAAGGTCATGGGAGCTCCATAGACACTTCCAAACTCCCTGAGGGACTGAACTGCTGGGCGGAGGGCTGCGGGGACCATGGTCTTGGGGAACATCTAGCTCAATTGGCATAACACAGTTTATAAAGACAATGTTCTACATTCTACCTTGGTGAGTAGCGTCTGGGGTCTTAAAAGCCTGTGAGCAGCCATCTAAGATACTCCACTGGTCTCATCCCTTCAGGAGCAAGGGAGAATGAAGAGAACAGGATACAAGGAAAAGATTAGTCCAAAGGACTAATGGACCACAGCTACCACGGCCTCCACCAAACTGAGTCCAGTACAGCTATATGGTGCCTGGCTACCACCACTGACTGCTCTGACTGGGATCATAACAGAGGGTCCTGGACAGAGCTGGAAAAGGATGTAGAACAAAATTCTAACTCACAAAAAAAAAGACCAGATTTACTGGCCTGACAGACTGGAGAAATCCCGAGAGTTTGACCCCCGGACACCCTTTTAGCTCGGTGGTGAAGTCACTCCTGAAGTTCACCGTTCAGCCGGGGACTGGACAGCCTCATAAAATAAAATGGAACTAATGAGGTACAGCAGTTCAGGGACAAGGACTAGTAGGCAGGAGGAGACAAGAAAGCTGGTGATAGGGAACCCAAGGCTGAGAGGGGACAGTGTTGACATGTTGTGGGGTTGTTAACCATTCTCACAGGGCAATATGTATACTATTTTATGAGAAAGTATTTGTTCTGCAAACCTTCGTCTAAGGTACGAAAAAAAAAAAAAAAGAATTATCTATGTGAGATCAAATTGACAACAGCAACTCAAAAGGTTTGATGGGAAGCCTAGGGGGCAGTGAGTTGAAGACAATGGTGATGGAATAATTTGGAAAAGGAGAGTGAGAATAGCAGCACAATTGGAAGAATGTAATTGATGTCACTGAATTGTATATGTAGAAACTGTTGAAATGGTGTAACTTTGGCTACGTATATTTTCACCAAAAAAATAAAAGAAAAAGTTCCTCCAACGTCAAGAAGGGAGAGTGTTGACATGTCGTGGGGTTGTTAACCAATGTCAAAACAATATGTGTGCTGACGGTTTAACGAGAAATTATGTGTTCTGTAAACCTTCATCTAAAGTATAATAAAAAAAATTTTTTAAAAAAAGATTATAAAAAAATTTTAAAAAGCCTAAATACTGAGGGAAAAATCATGTTTTACAAATCATCTTGACACGCACACTTCTAATTATAGAGAAAGGAGAAATCTTTTAATTACAGGCGGAAGTGCATCTAGGAGGAGACTTCTGGGGAGGATGTAAGGATGTTTCGAGGGACTTGGAAGGTGTTCTAGAAGTTGGTAGTGAAGGGAAGGAGGAAGGGTTTGGGAAGGACCAGGGGGCTGGGTCTGTGGGGGCAGGAAAGGGCAGCAGATGGCTCTGCCTTGGGAGTCCCTGAGCTCACACTGGCGCAGGGCAACCTGATACCTTGAGCAAACCCACAGGGCAGGGGTAGGAGACAGTGTGGACTTGAACTTGTATGAAATGATCTGGACTGTTTGCAAATGGAGTTTTTGCAGTTTGGAAAATGCCCGTTTTCTGTTATTGGATACCCTTGAGTCAGCCCCCAATTTATGAGGACCCCAGACACAAGGGAACCAAATTCTTCCTGGTTCTGCACCATCCCCATGACTGGTTGCGGATTGGACCTTTGTGATCCATAGGGTGTTCACTGGATGATTTTTGGAAGAACGTTGCCAGGCTTTTCCTTCTAGTCTGTCTTAGTCTGGAAGCTCCGCTGAAACCTGTTCGGCATCCCAGCGAGACGCAAGCCTCCACGGACAGACGGCTGCTGCTGCACATGAGGTGCACCGGCCCGGAATCGAAGCCGGGTCTCCTGTAGGGAAGGCTAGAATTCTACCACTGAACCACCACTGCCCCCGGTTTAAAATAATAAAAACCAAAAACCCACTGCCGTTGAGTTGATTCCGACTCAGCAACCCTATAGGACAAAGTAGAACTGCCCCATAGGATTTCTAAAACTGCCACATCTTTCCCCCATGAAGCGGCTGGTGGGTTCGAACCTCAGACCTTTAGTTATCAGTCGAGTTCTTTAACCACTGTGTCACCAGGGCTCCTTGTTTTAACTAACAGGAGTAAGCACAAAGACAGCTAGCACATGCTCCCCGAGATGCCAGTGTGGGGCATTCTAAACATCAGTCCCACAAAACGCTTGTCAGGCCATTAAGAATCGCAGAAATCTCACTGCATCTTAATAGTACACCTCAGTTTCCGATGAATACTCAGAACATCGTGTGTACACTGTCTGCATTTTACAGAGAATGGAAGTTGCTAAGGGACACCATGGGAAATCAGGATTTCAGAGGAAGATGTCCTGAACCCTGGAGGTGCCCTGTTATGGATTGAACTGTGTCCCCAAAAAGTGTGTGTCAACTTGGCTAGGCTATGGTTCCCAGTACTGTGTGGTTGTCTTCCATTTTGTGATCTGATGTGATTATCCCATGTGTTATAAATTCTAACCTCTATGATGTTAATGAGGCAGGACTAGAGACAGTTATGTTAATGAGGCAGGACACAATCTACAGGATTAGGTTGTATCCTGAGTCAATCACTTTTGAGATATAAAAGAGAGAAGCAAGCAGAGAGGAGAGAGACCTCCTACCACCAAGAAAGAAGAGCCTAGAGCAGAGCTTGTCCTTTGGACTCAGAGTCCCTGTGCTGAGAAGCTCCTAGACCAGGGGAAGATTGATGACAAGGACCTTCCTCCAGAGTCGACAGAGAGAGAAAGCCTTCCCCTGGCGCTGGCTCCCTGAATTCAAACTTCTAGCTTCCTAGACTGTGAGAGAATAAACTTCTGTTCGTCAAAGCCACCCACTTGTGGTATTTCTGTTATAGCAGCACTAGGTAACTGAGACAGGCCCCAAGGGTGTTGGTCAGAATCAGGTGGGGAGTCTCTGGGCTGGTCAGTGTAGATGAGAGAGGAGTTATAACAGACAGCAAGCTCAGGGTTCCCCAGAGGTCACAGACAAGCAGATGTCTCCAGTCCGTAATTCCTGGGGTGGAGCATGCAAACCGAGATTCGCATCCTCACAGCAAGCAAACTTCAGATTAGAGGGAGATGGCATCCCCTGCAGAAAGGGGGCGGGAATGGCTCCGCTCTTTCCCAGGCATGTGGAGGCCCTACTTCTAGGACTCATTAGGAGAAGCAGAAATCCCCGCCCCCAAGGCGAACCCGCATCACGTCGGCAGGTATCGCTTTTCACTCTGACAGCACCTTGTAACGTGAGGTAATTGGTCCTCTTTAACCGCGGCTCTCCCAGCCTCAGCCCCGACCCTGTGGGCTGGATTCCTCCCTTAGATTCTGAGACATTTCAGGGCAGACACCAGAGGCTCTGCGGGGCACCTGCACCCCGGGGGTGTGGAGAGGATGCAGGCAGAGGGGCGCTGGCTCATAAGCGCTGGGACTTGGGCAGCCAGGGGACAGCTCGCCCTCCCTGGCCACACAAATCCCTCTTCTTCAGAATTCCAGGAGAAAACACAGGCTCGGGGAAAGGCGGGAGCCGCTCTGAGCAGCCCCCACCGCCTCTTAGGGTTAGCTTGGTGCTTGGTTCTCGGAATTAGGTTGCACCAGACAAAGGGCTCCCCATCCCTTTTGGGAAAGGCTTGCAAAACGCCAATATAAGTGAAAACATGTTTCTCAGGTCATGTCAGCTCCAAGTGCTGGGATTCCCTGTTCAGAATTATTTAAATTTGAAGCAGACTAAGTCAAATAAACACTGCCTCCAGAAACACAGGGAGTATGATGCACCCACAAGCCGTCCCAGATTTCTAAATAGCCAGGAAGCTGATAGAAAGAGGGGGCTAAGCACTAAACATGACTGCCCCACGAACACCACGTCCTTCCGAGCAGACCTGAACAGACACTGCAGACCATGGGCGCGGGGTAAGGAGCCTTCATTCCACCAAGCGGCAGCCAGCTCACCCCAGCCAAAGGCAGATCCACTCTGGGGCCTCCCTCCAACTCAAGAAGGCTGTCTGGGCAGAGATGACGGCTCTTCTATGTGTACCCCACTTTGCAACATAAGCGAAGGACTTTAAAGCAGTGCCTACCTTCTGCCGATCCCCCTGGCCAGGCACGCTTAGCTAGGTAGGCTGTCCGTGTCTGCTCTGAGTGCTTCCACAGAGCATGGCCGCCACGGACCCCCAGAATCCTGTCTCCAGCCATTTCATACCACAGAGCCTAAGTGACAGGCTACAGGGAGTGCGATGTGGACTTCTCCTGCCAACCACCTGAGGGGTGGAAGGGTCAGATACCACGGCACCAATCCAGAAACGCATCTCCTCCACTCTGCAGACAAACATCAGGCCTCAGAGGGTGGGAGGCTGGTTTGTTCCAATACCTCATCACAACCCCCTTCCTTCCTGAGGCCTGTTGCCAAGGTGATGAGTAGGGGACTCCCGATACACTTGCACATGTTTAAATGTTGCCAGGCTGTTTTAGAAAGACAAACACACCTTGATTGCTCAGAATTCCAAGGGTTATTTTCAGAAACCAGGAACAAAAGGCCAGAGTTCTTTGTCCCACAGTACTTACAAGCATTTCCCCATCCTCTTGATACCTGTAGCCTTCCAGAGGACTCCTAGCAACTCTGTAGGACAGAGTAGAACTGCCCCATAGGGTTTCCAAGGAGCAGTGAGTGGATTTGAACTGCCAACTTTTGGTTAGCAGCTGTAGCTCTTAAACACTGCACCACCAGGGCTCCATCCTCTTGATAGCGATCAGCAAAAAGAAATATTTGCGGTGTGTATTCATTTATCCAAAAGGATTTTCATGGGTTCTTTGACCCTGATTTGTTGCTGTTGTTAAGTGCCGTCCAGCTGGCTCCAACTCATGACAACCCCTGTACAACAGAACGAAACGTTGCCCAGTCCTGCATCATCCTCATCATCCACTGTTGCGGATATTGTGCCAATCCGTCTTGCCAAGCGTCTCCCACGCCCTCACTGAGACTCTCCTTCACCAAACATGATGTCCTTCTCCAGGGCTCAAGCCCTCCTGAGGACATGCCCAAAGCAGAGAAGTCAGAGTCTGGGACAATATCCTGTGATCCGTAGGGTTTTCAACGGCATATTTTCAGAAGTAAATCACTAGGCCTTTCTTCCTAGTCTGTCGTAGTCTGGAAGCTCCAATGAAACCTGTCCACCATAAGTGACCATGTTGGTATTTGAAAAACCAACTGCCTAGCTTCCAGTATCACGGCAAAGCGCAAGCCAACACCGCACAACTAACCGACAGATGGTGGTTGTTGATCCTAATAAAGACTTAAGAGCAGGAAAACGCTACCCAGGTGTTAAATTCAGAAAAATAGGAGGGGAAGAATAGCGACCTCCCCACAGTTTTTAATGATTTGCTAATTGGATTAGGCCTTATACACAGGTGCGTGATGAGTAAAACCTGAAATTGTATCCTAAGGCCCCTCAATTGAGAGTGATCACAACGTCTGCTCCCACGTGTCCAGCCACCTGGCTCCGGATCTGCTGCACTGACATTTTATAAAGAATAAATTCACTCAGAATGATAAAGAGACAAAACTACTCTTAATAACATCTGGTATACCCATTCAACAAACTTGCCAAGATTTAGACCAATATGCTTGGAACGGTGTCAAACCAAGACAACAATGAGGTGTATAATGAAAACAGAAACAATAATTTAAGACTGTTCCCATGGCAGCTGATGATTCCACATTCATAATCTTTGAAAGTTATTAAATCCATGGTTGTTGACAAGGCAAACTTATGAAAAGTGGCTACTGAGTAGACTCAAATAATGTTTTTTTGAAGGGCAACTGCTTTAGGAGTTCTTGTCAAAAAACGCTGACTGACAAGAATCAATTTAAACAGCAACAACAATGAAGGCATACTTTAAAACTAGAAGATCAATGCGGTGAACTAAAGACTCAGAGGAAATAGATTTTCTCAGGTATTACTTAGCTGGGAAAAGAAAAACTACGACCGATACAATTTTTGAAAAATAAAATTATAGCCACACTGTCAACTTGTTTGTCAAAGGCTAATTTTAACTAGCCAAGGTTTAATAAAATTGATATTAATATGATATGCCTTTAAATACGATTTTAAATTGCAATACTATTATAGGGCCAAATCTTATCACAATGGGTGTCCATTCCGAACGTATCTTGACCTTTATTTTTTGAATGTCATTTTCTGAACAGGAATAATTTTCCTTTAGTTATGGAAAACTACCACTTACTTTAAAGGTTGTACATCATTCATAAAATAACTGACTCCATCATTGTGCAAAGTAATACGATATCTTGCACCAGTCAAGATTATAAAGCAATGAGAAATAGGTTTCAACAAATCTATACCAACATAGATCAATGTTCAAGTCAGTTGTCCTTTAAAAGATTACTTTCAAACACATCTAAATATTCCAACAATTTAGTCTTCATTCAATTTTTTTATTGTGTTGAAAATATACGTAACAAAACATACACTAACTCAACGATTTATACATGTACAATTCAGTGACATTGATTACATTCTCCAAGTTGTGCAACCATTCTTATTATCCTTTTCCAAGTCATTCCACCACCATTAACATGAACTTACTGCCCCCTAAGCAAAAACCTCCCTTTTCCCCTTCCTCCCACCCCGGTAACCACAAATAATATATTTGGTTATTTCATATAAATGGGATCATACAATATTTGTCCATTTGTGTCTGACTCATTTCATTCAGTGTGATGTTTTCAAGGTTCATCCATGTTGTGGCATGCATCAGGACTTCGTTTCTCTTTACGGCTGGGTAGTATTCCATTGTCTGTATAGACCACGTTTTGTTTATCCATTCATTTGTTGATGGACATTTCGGTTGTTTCCACCTTTTGGCTATTGTTAATAGTGCTATGATAAACACTGGTGTACTGATTTCTGCTTATGTTCCTGCTTTCACTTCTTCTGGGTATATACTTAGGATTGGGTCATATAGTAGTTTTATGTTCAACTTTTTGATGAACCACCAAGCCGTTTTCCACAGTGGCCGCACCATTATGCATTCTCACCAGCAATGAAAAGGATTTCTTTGTTCAAATTTTTGAACTCTTCTTTTGGAAAAAGAGTTCTTCTTCAGAACAATTAATGAATGACTCAAGGAAAATCAGTCTCGTGATCCTTAGAGGTGATGTCGATACACAAAGAATTTTCATCTGTATGTTGTTGGGTGCCATCAAGTTGATTTCAATTCATAGCAACCCCATGTGACAGAGTAGAACTGCCGCATAGGGTTTTCTAAGTTGTAATCTTTACAGGAGAAGATTTCCAGGTCTTTTCTCCCACAGAGACCCTGGGTGGGTTTGAACCACCAGCTTCTGGTTAGCAGCTGAGCACTTAACCATCACACCAACATTCATCTATGTAGTCACATTTAATCCTAATGAACCTATAGTGCAGGAAAACCAAGAAATTCTGCCTCACTTTACAGATGGTAATATTGAAGTCCACAGAAACACAGTGTCTTGTTCAAACTGGAAAACACTACTTAGTGGTGGTCGGAGAAGGGGGCCACACAGAAAAACATTTTTCCCCACAAGATAGTGCGGTCTCTCTGAACGCAATGTGCCTGTCGTTCCCCATCATCTCCCCGTAACCAAAAGAGCAGTTTACCCCGACAAACCTACTCAGCTGTATAAAACTTCTCATTGAAGCTATAACCATGAAATTTGTAACTGATGCTCATGCTTATATTTCACCTCTAGCATGCAACTCTGTCATTGATTTTGACAAACATATGGGTGAATTTTTCAGGTTCAGATTAATCAGATTTGACAAACCAGGAAGTATGAGAACTTGACAATTAGTGCAGGGCTACTGATCTTGGAGGGGACAGTGGTGGTTCAGAGATAGAATTCTCGCCTTCCATGGAGGAGACCCAGGTTCAACTCCTGGCCAATGCACCTCATGTGCAGCCAACACCCATCTGTCAGTGGAGGCTTGCGTGTCGCTGTGATGCTGAACCAGTTACAGCAGAGCTTCCAGACTAAGACAGAACAGGAGAAAAGGCCTGGTGGTTGACTTCCAAAAAATCTGCTCTGAAAACCTTACGGACCGCAACGGTCCAGTCCCAACTGATCATGGGGACCGGGTGCAATTTTATTGTGTTGTACATGGGGTCACCACGATTCTGGGGTTGACTCAACAGCAGCTGACAGCAACCACTGGTCTTAGTGGGGCAGATCTTCCTTGTTGTCTCATGATATCTCTTGTCTCTAACAAATCTGGTGAACTGGAAGCCATGTGAAAGCAGGAAGAGATGAAAGTGCTGTGAATTAGAACTGAGCTATGTGGCTGTGTCTGCAGGTGTGTGTATCTTTGCATCTCTGAGAGATTTGAGGCCAAGAGTATTCTCATGTGAACGGCAACTTGAAACTTTCATTTTAAATACGACTGTGTTTTCCACTTTCCCTCAGATACAACCTATAATTTTTCATGCACAAGTAACAAATGAGGGAGAAATTATTTCATTTAAATAAATCATTAGTATTCCAAAAGAGGACCAGTAAGGCTGAGCCATGTTGACAGGAATACAATATTTAAAAATTGCTTCCAAAGGGCAAACATGTTATGATCTCACATGAAATAGGAAACCAGGAAACCAAAGATTATTGCTGGTTACTCGCGGAGGGAGGGAGACGGAAAGGGGGTGCTGTCGAGGGGGCAGTTAGCTTATGCTGGAAACCCTGGTGGCATAGTGGTTAAGAGCTACAGCTGCTAACCAAAAGGTTGGCAGTTGGAACCCACCAGGCACTCCTTGGAAACCCCATGGGGCATTTCTTCTCTGTCCTATAGGGTCACTATGAGTCGGAATCCACTGGACAGCAATAGCTTTGTTTGTTTTATTGAGCTTATGTTAATGCTGGTGGGATAAGTCAGAGAAGGATCGTGATAATGGTTAAGCAACATGGAGGATGCAATCAATGTTACTCAATAGTACATGCAAAAATTGTTGAATTGGCAAACGTTTTGTTATGTATATTTTTACCATAATTTAAAAAAATTGTTTCTAACGTGAGAAAGTCAGACTCGTCAAAGAAAGAGAAGAACTGATAGAGTGAGTTGCCCTAAAATGAATAAAAATACTATATTAATGTATTTAGCAAGATCTAGGTGTATTTCAGAAAGGACACCAAACACCACATTTTACTCTTCTTTGAGTATCTAAGGTCAAGGTTCCCGTTTAATGCTAGTGTTTGCCACACGGCAACAGGGAAGTATCTCTGGAAATAAGAAACTAAAATCACAACAAAGGAAGCTCCACGGCTTCTCTGCATCTGTGTCCCACCAAGTGTACAACACGGGTACAGCTCCTGTGTGCAGGTATTTGAACTCGGGTAGCAAAGCAATGCGTTGGTTTACGTCTTCATTAAGTACTGTCATTTTATTGCTTATAATGGGTTTTGATCTTGATATACACATGGGATCCTTGACTGGTTTTCGGGAAAGTCGCCCATGATAACTGGGGATGAAGTTGCCCCCAAATGCTCATTTTAAAGGAGCCGTCCCGTGGGACACAGCATCTCAGCCAGAGCGGGAAGCTGGAGCAGCCTTCACGTCCCAGCTGGCTGGGACCATCCCAACATCCTGACGGTCTGCAGCCTTGGAAAAGCCCCATCCGCATCCTCACACTTTGCTTCCATCCCACTCATCCAGACGTCCTGGAAACTAACTTCTCCGTGTTCGCTCAGCATCCGAGCCTCGTGTGCACACGCTGTGACTTCAGTGAACAAAGTCAGTTTTCTGTCCAGCACTGTCCGTCTCTTGCTTCTTTATACTTCACATTCATCCAGCTTCAGCTGGACCTGGCCCAAAAACGCTGCTTTCCTCAGATACAGAACAGCGAGGGCCTGACAGGGAAAATATGTGCAATTAACTGGGCTGGCCCACTGCAAAGTATGCAAGATCCTCCAGAAACATTTCCTGTCGTTAGGGATGACCTACCAAGAGTTACACAGGGTCATCCTTTATAAGGGAAAATATGCTCCCGCCCTCTGCCTGCCGGGCTTAAAATGGTGCATAACCACACCCCCGGGGGTGCAGGGGCCTCCCGCAGGGCCTGCCCCCACACAGAGCTAGCAGGAAGTATGAATCCCAAACACAGCTTCAGCCCATGGGAGCTCAGCAAACGGAGGGCGCAGTCTAAGTGACATGCTAGGCCTTCTCCAGCCAAGCTGCCTTGAGTCTGTATTTACCAACACGTCAGTTTCCAAAGGAGTCCCTGGGTGGTGCACATGGCTACCATGCTCAAATGCTAACCAAAAGGTTGGAGGCTGGAGTTCACCCAGAGGCGCCTCACAAGCAAGGCCTGGAGATCTTCTCCTGAGAAAAATCAGTCATTGAAAACCTCTACTCTGACACACATGGGGTTGCCAGGAGTCAGAAGTGACTTGACCATTTTTTAATGTAATCCTATAATGGTGGCCTTGCATTCATAAGCCAAACATACAGCGAATTAGTAACCGTTCTGATGACAATGAGTAGGAATTTCACACTGAAGTAGAAGGTCACAAGATTTTAGAGGGGTCTGGGTTTGAATCTGGAATCCGAGGGTGGTGCAAGCAGTTAACACACTCAGCTACCAACCAAAAGGTGGCTATTCGAACCCACCCAGAGGCTCTTCGGAAGAAAGACCTGGTGATCTACTTCTGAAAAGTCACCCACTGAAAGCCCTGTGGAGCACAGTTCTCCTCTGACACACAGGGGGTCTCCATGAGTCAGGGTCAACTCCACAGTAGCTCACAACAACAAGAAGCGTTTCCAAACTCTTCCCAGTCCCTGCCTGCGTTGTCCACGTGGCAACTTTCCCTAAATTCAAGGCCGGTTTCCTCTTTATGAACCTGCGAGATGGCATCAAGTGATTTCTAAGTTCCCACCAGGCTTTGAAACTCTTGACTCCCCGGTCTCCGAGCTCCCTGGTGAATGTTTATGGAAGTGGGGCACACACACGTGAAAACGTACCGACTTTCTTTGTGTGGCACGGATCTCATGAAGGAGCAAGGGTCCACTCTGGAGGCGCCCTTACGCTTCTGTCCCGGTGTGCTTTTACATACCACACAGGCCATGAAGACCATCAGGGAGGAAGGAATACCCACACTCCTCTGTCTTCTTCCCTGACGTGTTCTACCCCATAACAGTTTTGTTGGCAGGAACTGATTTGCCTGAGAGCCTGGGTCAGGATCTATGCCTCCTACAACAACAGTCAGAAATCTAACTGTGTCCTTCCACCTCCCACACCCACCCCACAACATCATAGCCTTGAACAACATCAATCCCCCAGGGCCTCCAAAACTCAGGGAGTAAATCTCACGGACATGTCACAGTTCCTAGCATGCTGTGAGGTTGGAAACCTGGACTGTACACTTGTTTTCCTAATCATATTGCATAACTAAGCTCTGAAATATAAAACCCTAACGAGGGGGTCAGTCCTCATAAAGTTAATCTTCCAAATAACTGAAATGAACCCAAAAACCAAAAAGAAAAAAAAACCTTTTGCTGTCTTGTTGATTCCAACTCATAGCGACCCTACAGGACAGAGTAGAACTGCCCCACAGGGTTTCCAAGGAGTGGCTGGTGGATTCAAACTGCTGACCTTTTGGTTAGCAGCTGAGCTCTTAACCACTGCACCACTGAGACTCTGAAATGAACCCATAGAAGCAGTAAATATTTTTTTTAAAGTTGAAGATTTTCTTTGGAAATATTTGAGCACTTCAACCCAGTGCCTGAAACATAGTAGGAACTCAAGAAAGATTACCTATTTTTGTCATTATTATTATCATTATTACAATGACTACAAATTAAATATTTAACGATGATTCAGGCTTAAGAATGGATGTTATGAATGCCCATTATTATTCTATACTGCAAGGTTTTGATGGCCTCATGGCTATTGGGGTATACCTAAATTGGTTTATACCAAAATTCAATGCTTCTAATTGTTCTTGTTCTTGTTTCTAATTCCTAGTGTTATTTCTGTCCTCCTATCATATAGTGGGCTATCACATTTTTGCTGCAATCAGTGTGCCTGATTTGATGCAATCAAATGTGCTACAGCTGAAGACTTCAGAAAACAAAGCTTGTTGAAACTATTTCCAAATTAAGCACGGTCTGGCTCTTAGCAATTCCTCAAGAAATTAGGCTTTTATGATTTTTTAAAAAAATAATGATATTTGTTTCAGTTCCTCCTAATTGTTTTTGGTATATTTCTAGATTCTAAGCAAGTATTTTGTATGGCTAAACATTTTAGCCAAATGATTAAATTTAATAAGGTTTTTATCTCACTAAGAGAAAAAAAATATGTCTGCCTCTTTTTGTCTTTTCTCCACATTTCTTATGGTTAGGAAAGATCCTTATACTTCTTTGTATCTCCATAACACCTACAGTGTACAAATGCATAGTAAAGGTTAACTGGATTTTCTAGTTTTATAATAAATTGTATGTTAAGAGAATCACAAGACTATGTGCATTTATAAAAGATGGAAGAAGTTGAAATACAATCATAAAACTTGGAAACAGAACTGAGCTTTAGATTTTACTTAGTATAATCTACTCATTTTACTTTAAAAAAAGCAGAAACAAAAAACAGACCTAGAGTGGTTAGGTACTATCTCTAGGTCACTAGTCTCCTTTCTAAGAAATTCAGTATGACCTTCTATATCCAGTAAAATGGTGGGCTAGATACCTGGAGTCATCCTATCACTGAATATTCAAGGCAACTAAAGAACCCACTAGACACCGGACTGCTACCTTCAATAAGCTGAGAGAAAATTACTGTCAATTATAACTTCTAAGAATGATGGTGAAATAAATACATTTTCAGATATACAAAACTAGGAGATTTTGAAGAAAATGCTGAAAGACAGACTTCAGGCAAAAGGAAAGTGATACTGATGAAAGATATAAGGTTCAAAAATGAATGAAAAACTCTAAAAATGAGAACCATATGAGTAAATCTGAATAAACGTTAGCTGTCCAGAATAATAATTTCATCTTATTAAAGTTCACAGGAAAATAATATAAGTTAGAAGGTTGTGAATGACATCATAATGTTCTAAAGTCTGTGTAGTATTCAGGAGGAACACTTGAAAGTTAATGTTGATTAACTTTAAACTCTGATAAGTTATGTAGGTTTTGTTTTCATTTCTAGATTAATGGAATAAGAAAAAAATACATGGACAGTGTTAAGACAAATAAGTAGCAAATGAGACAGAAAATTGCAGAAAAATTGAAAAGCACTAATGAAGAGCATACTATAAATCCAAATACATTGGTAATTACACCAAATGTAAATGAACTAAATAATCCAATGAAAAGACAATGATTGTCAGACTGGACTTTTAAGAACATCAAAGTCACAAAAATAAATACAGGAAAAATAAACCAATAACCTTCTGGGGGTAGAAAGAATGAGAGGATGAGAAAGAGACGGGGGCAGAGGACACTGACATTTCTCGGAACAGATATTTTTTGTTTAGTTCTGACATTTTGGAACCATGTTGGTGGGAACACTAAAATGGAATGAAAAAAGAAACAAAGGAACCAAGCTGTATTAAAAATAAATAATATAACCACACTGAAGGGAAGGAGGGGAGAACTAAACAAAATGACTTTTAAACATAGTATTTAATTATATACCCTCAGGCTAGAGACAAAAATAGTGATAAGCACATACTGAATTCTAGTTACTAGAATTATTTTTCTCAGAGGAATTGATTAGATTTTCTGAAATAATTTCTGTATAGTACATGAGAGATTAACCAAAAATTGATTAACAAAAATAGTAAACCACTCTTATGTTATCTGTAGTTTCCAGGCCTAGACATTGCATCAGCAGTTTGCAAACAACCTTCTAATGAGGTGAACTGACAGTGGAATACCCTCGTATGGTGCAGTGGTTAAGAACTCTGCTGCTAACCAAAAGGTCAGCAGTTAGAATCCACCAGCCACTCTTTGGAAATCCTATGGGGCAGCTCTACTCTGTCCCATAGGGTTGCTAGGAGACGGACTCAACTCATGGACAATGGGTTTGGTTTGTTTTTGGTAGGACAGTACAATGGATGCTTCTTTCATGGTTCTCTTCCAGGAAATGCAACTCTGTGAAGGCTGAGGTCTTATCCTGGACTTTTACTCTGTAATAAACAATTACAGGACATGGATTTGGATAGCAGAGAGCTGGAACAGGGCATATTTTTTTTGTACAACGCTGTAGAGCCACAATAGAATATGAGCAAATGAAGTACGAAGTCAGATGTGTTTTCTCGAATCAGCCCCCAGAATACTTTGTTACTGATTCACTGGTGAATCATGATTGGCTTGGATGCGCTCGCAACCAACGCTGGCTTTGGGAAAGGAAGCCATGGTAGCCAACTCGGAAATTAATAGGATAAAGAACAGCTCTTTCAGACTTAAAAATACGCCAAATCAAACTTCTAATCTCTGCTACATTGTTTTCTGCTAATCTTTATGAAGAAGTACAGGTAGGTACAAGACATGGCACGCTTCTTTTTCCTAATTTTTCTCTCTTTTGCTCAACTGCACAAAGAAACATGTGGATCTCTTATAAATGCTGAACTGCCACACTTATGTTAAGCAATTCTGAACACGAACCAAGGAGGAAAATTCCATGAAAGTTAAATCTAAAACACTGTTGGTGGATAAAGCAATGCACTGAGAATCAAGACATCTACCATGTTATTTCCCAATTTGACCATTAGATCATGGCTTTGGAGAGATATTGTATCTGTGCAACTCACTCACTCAGTCAGCATTAAAAGAGCCTCTCCTACCTGCTAGAAACGGTGCTGGGTGAGGGATGCTAAGATAAGTGGTCCCCACCTTCAGAAGCAGAGAACATAAGTATTCTGATCCCATACTACAGGAGCTACAAGAAAAGAGTCTGTCAGGTGTCAAGGAGAACAAAGGAGTTACCCAAATCTTGCCACAATTTCTCTGTTTTGGGGGTTCAGTTGCTAAGTACTTTGAATTGCTCACAATATCACAAAATGCATCGGTTATGCTTCTTGTTGTCAGGTGCTATCAAGTCAGTTTTGACTCATAGCAATCCTATAGGACAGAGTAGAACTGCCCCATAGGGTTTCCAAGGAGCAGCTGGTGGATTTGAGCTGCTGAACTTTAGGTTAGCAGCCAAGCTCTTAACCACTGCACCAACAGGTACTTTTGAACTTAATGAAGAGTCATGGGTACTGTTATGAGTTGAACTGTGTCCCCCAAAAAGATACGTTGAAGTCCTAACGCCAGGTACCTATGAATGTGGCCTTACTTGGAAATAAAGAGTCTTTGAAGATGCTATCAGTTAACATGAAGTCATACAAGAGCAGGGCGGGTTCTCTTCCCATCTGAGCGGTGTCTTTACAAAAGAGAAGAGAGACAGACAGACACAGAGAAAGGACGCCAAGTGATGCTGCAGCTGCAAGCCGAGGAATGTTTGGGGTCACCAGAAGCCAGCAGAGATGGGAAAGGACCTTCCCCTAGAGCCTTTGAAGGGACCACGGACCCGCTGACACCCTGAGTTTGGACTTTGGCCTCCAGAACTACGAGACAATGAATCTCTGTTGTTTGAAGTCATCCACTTTGTGGTACTTTGTTATAGCAGCCTAGGAAGGAAAAATAGAAAGTCATCCAACTTTCCACCGTAAAGAAATAAATGATTGTAAGTCCACCTAAACACATGTTAAATAACTATAAGAGAGACTTCAGCTTTTATTCCTCATACATGCAACTACCAGCATTTTTAATTTCTCGGCACCCTTTATGCTATTGGAAAAGATCACTTAGATGTCGTCTTGCTAATACTTACAAATATCAAATTGCTTCTTAAATTGCTAATAGATAGCAGAATGTTCTCACTGAACCAGCGCTGTTGTATGTCATTAGATGCTCCTGACTCGGTCTCTGCGATAAGCCACGTGTGGATTAAACAGCCCACACACAACGGCTCCGCTGACGGCACTTGGTGTCTAAGACAGCAGGTCATGCTGAGAAAACCACTGAGCTGGGCGTCTCTCCCTCAGATGAAGCCCCTCCCTTCTCAGCCCCTCCTGCCACCACACTGGACATCAGGAGACCTCAGCTGCAGACAGGCCAGCTTCTTTCTGTTCTGTTCTCCCAACTCTATCCTTACCCACACTGACCTTCTTTGGGTATAAATCCTACACCTCTTTGAAGACTGACCTAGGACTCCACCTCCACTAACCCTCTTTTCAGCACCTCAGTCACAATTCCCCTTTCTTTATCTGAATTCCCTCAGCTGTCTTCTTCCTACCCCATCAGGTAGGACCAGAGGAGAAGAGGCTGCTTTGGACGGTTCTCTCGCCATTCCAAGGGCTCTCTTTAGCCCCCCAACAGCCGGGAGCTGTTCATGGCAGGGACTATGGCTTATGACTCTTTTACATCACTCTGAATACCTGGAAGGGGGCGTGGTGGTTCAGTGGTGGGATTCTCACCTTCCATGTGGGAGACTCAGCTTCGATTCCCAGCTAATGCACCTCATGCACAGCCACCACCTGTCTGTCAGTGGCAGCTTGCGTGTTGCTATGATGCTGAACAGACTTCAGCAGAGCTTCCAGACTAAGATGGACTAGGAAGAAAGGCCTGGTGATCTAGTTCTGAAAATAAGCCAGTGAAAGCCCTGTGGAACAGAAGAGTCCGATCCACAACCGATCATGGGGACGGTGCAGGACTGGGAAGCATTTTGTTCCGTCTGCATGGGGGTCGCCATGAGTTGGGCTGGTCGGATGGCAGCTGACAACCACCACCACCCCTGGGGATGCTGTGAGCACCCAGGAGGTGTCTAGGGCGTAATGGTGGCATGGACCCACTTGGCTTCACAAGTGCTAACGAGACCATGAAAAACAGCATGCATTAGATGCTTACGATAAAGGTGGAGAAATCTCTCACGTGCTGTCCTCTCTCTGGGCGATGCACCAAGAGGAGCAGGACAAGGAGGTAGCTTCTATGAGCAGCTTCCTCACAGAGAAACGGGGGCAATAAGGCCATCTTCACTGGGCCACGGGGAGAATCGGCGGAGCTGTGGAGGACGCGTGCTAGAGTGGTGAAAGGGGTCTGCTGTATCTTCTGGTTTTTCTCTCTAGTAGGTCCCTAAAAGGTGAGCGTCTGATCTGAAGCCCTGCTCACCCCACACACACACGTGCACACATGCGCACACACAGACTTCCACCATGCTGCTATCACAAGAGCATACAGTCAGGGCTCAGAGGCTACTCTTTGTCATGTGGCCCTTTCTCCAGCCTCTCTTTCTCCTTTCAGGGTTCGAGGTGTCCACAAAAGAAAGAGAAAGGGCTCAGTTACATGCCCAAAGCTTCCAACCATGCTCATCAAGGCTCTGAGGAGAAAAGAGAGGTTATAAAAATAACAAGTAGTCAAACTTTCCAGGGGAAAGAAATCAATGATTGGAAGTGCATCTGAACACATGTTTAATAACTAAGTACCACATCAGAATCTCAAAGTATACGTTTCCATGCCCTGCGGACTGAAAAGGTGACAACAGAGAGCTGGAACCTGGAGGATGAGGCGAGGCCAGCTCATGTGGGCATGGGTTGTGGTTGGTGATCTCAACGCACAGTCCACACGTCGGCTTGAGGTTTGGACGTTTATCTGAGCAATTCTCAATTCTGTCTTTAAGCGCAGGCTGGGGTGTCCACAGGGTGGACTGCACTCCCGGGGTTTGGGTCCATCTGTTCCTAGTTGACACCAGCATTTGGAAAGTGCAGAACCACATGAAAATGACAACACATATACTGTAGCTTTTAATGTTAACCGACCTTAATTGGGACTCAGAAATATTCTAATTTAGTTCAACTTCAGTTAAAGGTTTGGAGTCCTTGGTATTATTGCGCACAAGAGTCTATAATGAACATAGAGTCTTAGATCAAAAACCAAGGAAAACAAATGTGCTGATTCTGAACTTTTCAGCAGTGACCTGAGCCAAGTAGTTAGGAATATTCCAGACAGACAGAAACCTTGAGCAAGTCTATGGTACTTGTTAAAAGCCTCTAAAATGCCAGTGCCCTTCGACCCAATGATGCAACTTCCAAAATACGCGTGAAGAAAAGTCCAAAATGCACGTCTATGCACAGTGTTGCTCCCTGCGATATTTTTCTTACGAGCAAAATAAATTTGAAAAATTAAATATCCAATATAAGAGTTTGGATAAATAAATCACTGTGATCCTATGCATCAGAAGGGTACTGATCCATTAAAAATCATGTTATAAGAGATGTATGAAATATTTGTTAGGTATTTTGAAACAAGAAATGTAGACTAAGATCCCAGTTCTACATGCACTATACACACACACACACACACACGCACACACGCACGCACACACACGCACGCACGCATGCACACACACACGCGCATGCGCACACGCACACTCACACACACACACGCACGCACACAGTCCTAGATAAAAGATTGCACTGTGTTCAGTCCTGCAAACCGTTAACAGTTTAATCTCCGGGTAACGATATTACAGAAGATTTATGCTCTCTTCTTTGTGCCCTTCTAGTTTCCAAATTTCTACAGTGGACCTGAACTAATTTTGTTTTTAAAAAATTGTTTATTTTTTATATATTTTATTTTCAATAACTTACATAATAACTTACAAAATAATTTTGAAAGCTACTGAAAGTATATATGTCCATCACCCAAATGAACATATATTAATAGTTAAAAAAAAACAAACAATTGCCTTCAAGTCGATTCCGACTCATAGCAACCCTATAAGACAGAGTAGAACTGCCCCATAGGGTTTCCAAGGAGTGGCTGGTGGATTTGAATTGCCGACCTTTTGGTTAGCAGCCGAGCTCTTAACCACTGCACCACCGGGGTTCCATCAATAGTAAACTAAAGAAAAAAAAATTAGTTATCAAAAACAATAGCAAAAAAGAAAAACAAATGCCACAAACATCCAAGGAGGAATAGAAACACATGTTCGAGCCCCACCTCCTCAAGTGAGTTTAGCTGTCTTCTTTCTCACCCAATAGATGAATCATATAAAATGAAAACCGGGGGTCAAAAATCTATCCCCACCCTCACTGTTACCACCACACCTAAACTCGAGCTAAGCTTCTTTAATACATTTCCAGATGCCTGCCACACAGTCCAAGGATAGCTTTAACAAAAAACACAAAACAGGGTTCCAGAAATATCTACACAACAATCCTAGCTCTATCCCATTGCATCTATGTGTTCTACATCTGTGTGATCTCTCTGGTCTCAATTATCCATCTGTGAATTGGGATGACAATCCGTGCTTGGTGGCACTGTTGAGAGGTTTAGAGAGAAAAAATGCGTGAAGGGCCTGGCGCTCTCCATCACCCAGTAAACACTCACGGTTGACTCCATCACCCAGTAAACACTCACAGTTGTCTCCATCA
>NW_004443938.1:2088501-2095488 GCF_000243295.1 Trichechus manatus latirostris | reverse complement strand
CACCCAGTAAACACTCATTGTCTCCATCACGCAGTAAACACTTGCTGTTGTCCCCATCACCCAGTAAACACTCACTGTTGACTCCATCACCCAGTAAACACTCACTGTTGACTCCATCACCCAGTAAACACTCCCTGTTGTCTCTATCACCCAGTAAACACTCCCTGTTGTCTCCATCACCCAGTAAACACTCACTGTTGCCATCGATTCAACCCCAGCTCTGGGTGACTCCATGTGTGCAGAGTAGAACTGCTCAGAGGCTTTTCTAGGCTGTGGACTTTCAGAAGCAGATTGCCAGACCTTTCTCCCAAGGTGCTGCTGGGTGGACTTGAACCTCCAACCTTTCGGTTAGCAGCAGAGCTTGTTCACTGCTTGCATCACGTGGTACTCACACGTGGTAAGTGCTCAATACATGGTGAATGAAGGAATCAGTCAATCCATGTATGAATGAACAGATGAAAGAACACACATCTGCTGACTGGTGGCCACTACAAAGACAGAATAGAGTCTGGGGAAAAGTCAGAGAAGCAAGTAACACATCACAGATAGCCCAGTCTACCACTTTAGAATAAGAAATAAACATTTTCCTCTTTGCCCTATGGTATTAGTAAAACATGAAATGCAAAAAAAAAAAAAAAAAAAAAAAAGGTTTTGATCCTAAGAAGCTGACCTATTTCTGCAGTGTGGTCTAACTTAGACCGTGGAGGGAAAAAAATAAAAAATAAAAGCCTGTATTTCTATTTGCATGGAGGATGGTATTTAAGATCTTACTGGCAAAGGTTGTATCATATTTTTACTGAAAAATCCAGAAGCCCAAAGGCAACAGCAATTTAATATTGCAGCAATGTGGGAAGTTTCATCTTTAAATGAACACGAGGCAAGTTGACCTCAAGTAGCCCCCACCCAGAATCCAAAGGTGGGGGGTTGGTGCCCTCTCTCAAGCTTCAATACTGTTTTTTAAAGGAGTGTTTCAAAAACCTTTCATAAATGATTAATGTCAGTGGAAACCACACTATTATTATATAATTAAATGGATATAATAAATGTATATCAGGTAAACTCTCAGAATCTCACATTTGATAGTTCTTCTTTGTTGTTAGGAAGGAATTGTCTCCCCAAAAAGCCAAGGTGAAGTGCTATCCTCTGATGCCCAGGAACGTGACCTTGTTTGGAAACAGGGTCTTTGAAGACGTTAGCCGTTAGGCCAACAGGAGGTGGGACTGGAGAAAGGCCGACGCTAGGGGCACCTGAGCAGTGTCTTTAGAAAAGAGAATCTGCTCCAAGTGAAGAAGTAACCTCGAGCCGAGGAAGGCCTGAGGCTGCCAGGAGCTGCAGAGACAGAAGGATCCTCGCCTAGAGCCTTCTGAGGGAGCACGGCCCTGCCAGAGCTGAATTCAGACTTCTAGCCTCCAGACTGTGGGAGAATCCATTTCTGTCCTTATAAGCCACCCAGTTTGTGGTATTTTGTCACTACAGCCCAGGACACTAATGCATTTATTTTGTGTTTTAGTAAAAATCATCCTGGGAGTATCTTGAATGAGAGAGGAGAGAATCCAGACTTCTTGCTCATTTTCAGGAACCCTGGGCAGTGCAAATAGTGAATGCGCCTGCTGTTAACCCAGTGGTTGGCATTTCAAACCCACCCAGAGGCACCTTGGAAGAAAGGCCTGGCAATCAGCTTCTGAAAGGTCACAGCCTTGAAAACTCTATGGAGCATAGTTCTACTCTGCACACGTGTTGTCACCAAGAGTCGGGTTGACAGCAACTGGTTTGCTGTTTTGTTTAATCTCATTTTCAGGGTCTCCCATCTGTGCCCTTATACATCTCTAATATAACTTTATTAAGAAATAAAATACCAGGAAAAAAATGTATGGAATTCTAGAAAAGAAATAATTCTTTTTAAAAATGTGGCTATCCTTGTGTGTTTACGGAAATTTCATTTTTATATTTATCATTTAAGGTCAGTTTTAAGGATGTTAAATAGTTGCCATATTGGTGTCAAAAAAAATTAAGTTATCCTTGTTCAAACATGGAACACAGAAATGTCACAGACCATCAAGTTTTGAAATTGATTTTTTTAATGCAATAAATAATACGTAATAGCAAAATAGCTTAACTGGTTGGTCTTTTTCATTAAAAATTACTCGATGCCTTACAAAGGAAAAAGTTGAACCTTATTTCCAAAAAGACTTACTGTTGTTCTTGGGTGCTGTAGAGTCAATTCCAACTCATAGCGACCCCATGTGACCGAGTACAACTGTCCCACAGGGTTTTCTAGGCTGTAATCTTTATGGGAGTAGATGGCTAGGTCTTTCTCCCGCTGAGTCTCTGGGTAGGTTTGAACTGCCAACCTTTCAGTTAGCAGCTGTGCCCTTAACCATTACCAGGACCCCTTGCTGTACAAAGACTGATATGAAGACGTGACTCTCAAACTTCCATGTGCAGAAGGATCGCCAGGAGAACCCGTTTCTGAAAGAGCATTTTTGGCTCCATTCTACCGTCTTGATTCAGGACCAGAGCAGATGAAAACTGACACTTTTACCCAGGACTGTGGGTGATTCTGAAGGAGGTTAACCTTGGTTGGCTCTATGACAGATACTGCATATAACAGGAGGTCACAGAAAAGGCCAATGTGGGGAAAAGAGATATATTTAATGTCCTGTATGCATTTTCTATGAGTAGATCCAAATCAGAGAAAATCATTGATCCTAATTCAGTTCTTCAGCCCAAAAACAAGGAAAAAGACATGTGAACAATTTCACTGAACAAACTGGAAATTTTCACACAATTTCTCTAAGAGATGAGAAAGCCTTTCTAATGAGAGTAAAAACTGGGAATCTTGGCCACACTCGTGATGTGGGGAAATATCTTTGTTTTTATAAATATCATCTGCATGACGGGCTAAGCTGTAGGCAACCAACTGCTTTGCTTATTTTTACCACCAAGAGACATAATTCCCTTTCGTACAGACTGGAATCTTCATGACGATTTGACCTGCTAGAGTTTATTGATTTCAGGACAGTACTTACAAACAGAAAGGTTTAGAAATTTGCTTCTGTATTCAAACCCTGACCCTCTGAATTCTATTGATCCCCGAAGCTCAACCAACCAAATCTTTAAATTTGTATAAACTTGTGAACCCGTATCCGTTTACAAACGCTCACTGAACTACCCCCACCATCCCTCATTCCCGTCTGGCCAACCTTTCCTCACCGTAGAATGAACTGCTTGGTTAGGGAGTGTCCAAGAGAATGAAGAATTCCAGGAGGCACTGCTGCAACAAAGTCACTTCCTTCCTTCCGATGTTTTAATACAGGGAAAAATGGCAACGCCCTGAAAGAGACAGCTCTTCTCTTTGGATAAAACCCAACCCAACCCGTTGCCACTGATTCCACTCCAACCCCATGTTGTCAGAGTAGAGCTGTGCTCCACTGGGTTTTCAATGGCTGATTTTTCAGAAGTAGATTGCCAGGCCTTTTCAGAGGCACCTCTGGGGGACTCAAACCTCCAACTTCCCGGTTAGCAGATGAGCACTTGACCTGTGCACCACTAAGGCACATCATCTTTGGAGAAAGACCCCATTCACCAGTCAGGTGGCAATAAAGGATCAGCCCACCATCAGGGAAAAGGTGGGGGAGGCCTTATCTTTGAGGCCTAGGAGCCTGGTCTCTGATTCTGAGAACAGATCTGGGTGGTGGTTATGGATTTTGTTGTATTGTGTGTCTACACATTTTCAACAGAAGATTCCTTGGCTCCAAGGGTTTCAAAACAACTAACCTGAAACATGTGCCAACATTTTAGGATGTGTGTTTGGAGAACTGCAGCACCATTGGCAAAAGTCCCGACCCCCCAGGTCCCTTACCTGCTCCCACCACTTTGGGAAATGACAAACCTGGAGGTTTTCATTAGTCCACAGAGCTAGAACCTTGGATAAATAAACAGGACACTCCGTCTGCAGCCTCCTGTATTGTTCGTTGTTGCTGATCCTGATTCAACAAGAAGGTTTTTGCTGAGCCGACGGATAATGAAGACAGCAAACCCTGAAGCTTTCTGCAGTTGCTTCTGAGTAAGGGGTAATTAGTCATTAAATGCATTCAGTACTTTTTTTAAATGAACGTAATTGGTGCTGCCTCAGAAATACGGATGAGTTTGCAACTTTTTTTGCTGTAGTTTCATTACAGCAAAAATGCTGTTTTAGAAATGGGTTCTCTGGGTGATCCTTCTGCACATGGAAGTTTGAGAGTCACGGTCTTCATATCAGTCTTCATAACAGTAGGTTGTCTTGTTTTTCACACAATAAATATTATATTGAATTTAAGAAAAACGTAAATAAGAATTAGTTCACGCCAGGCGTATCAAAGGTGGTTCAGTGGTAGAATGTTTGCCTTCCGTGCAGGAGACCCAGCTTCGATTCCTGGCCACTGCACCTCATGCACAGTCACCACCCGTCTGGCAGTGGAGGCTTGCGTGCTGCTGTGATGCTGAACAGGTTTCCGCGGAGTTTCCAAACTAAGACAGACTAGGAAGAAAGGTCTGGTGATCAGGCAGTGAAAAGCTATTGCGCATAGAATCACCATGACTCAGGCCGCCCCCACAGCCACCACCAACAGCAGGCGCGTCAAAAGGAAAACAATCTTCTATCAGCAGGGAAGATGACCGAATGGGCTCAGTAGCTTATCTGAGGGTAAAACATAATGTCGTGCAGCTTTATTGACATGTACCATGAATCCATCCTGGTAAGATGTGACTTGATTTCAGTGGAATGACACTGATATAGCTGTGGATCATGCTCACCCCACAGTCAGGTGTGGCAGTCCGAAGTCTTCCGACGGGGCAGAGCCTGTCGGTTTGAGGACAGGAACTGATGGTGTCATCACGGGAGCCTTGTGGCTGTTCCATGCTGTTCCCACTGTGTTCTCGCATCTCAGTTAACAAGTGCTCGGAGCAGATGGAGGCAAGCCAGGCCAATCTGCCCCTTCCTAGAAGGTGTGTCCAGGAAGGACGCGTGATTTACGCCCCAGCGCCGGCCAATCCTCATTCCTTGGCCTGGCTGACCATCCTTGGGGAGCAGAGCTAGTAGGATAACTGGCCTTGGCCTGTGCTCCCCACCCACTTCCTTCCCACAAGCTGGAAATAAACACTTTGCAGGTGCGCCCTTAATACAGCATGGGGGCTGTGAAGGATATGTCTTCTGGGACTAGAGGCAGAAAGCGGGATGATGCATGTGCACAGACTACAGAATGTACGCTTTCTTCTTGAAACTCTGAAACTAACTGCAGTTGGAAAAGGCAAAAGGAGAAAGCTGGGCATTACTACTTCCTCCTCCTCCTCTCCAGCCTGAAGGGGCCCCACACAATTCAGAACACCCACCTGCCCTCCTGTAGGCTGCGAGACTGTCTTTTTAAACTTTCCTGGCTATTGACTAAGCGGCAGTATCCAGATCCAGGCCTCGGAGTCCCTAAGAAGGGGGGGGGGCATGAGAGCAGGCCCTCCAACTCACAGTGACCCCATGTGTGTCCACAGAGTTTTCAACAGCTGAATTTTTGGAAGTAGATCTCTAGGCCTTTCTTCCTAGGCACCTCTGGGTGGACATGAACCTCCAATACTTCCGTTAGCAGCCAAGAGCTTTAACCATTTGCACCCCCCAGGGGTAGCCACTTTAACCAATCAGTCTCAACTGCATCTGATCTTCTATCAAGCATCTACAAACATATCATTGGAACAAAGAACATCCTGCTGAAAAAATAACATGTTTTTTTTTTAAATCAGAAAGCAGAGAGGCGAGGCCAAGATGGCAGAGTAGTCAGACGCTTCCGGTGGACCCTTTTACAAAAAATACCTGAAAAAACAAGTAAATTGATTACATATGGCAACCTGGGAGCCCTGAACATCAAAGGCAAAGTTGAGGAATCGGACTGAGTGGCAGGGGGAGGGAGAGATGGTTCAGAAGCAGCGAGGAGTTGCCAGACCTGACCCAGCAAGAGCCTGAGCCCTTCAGGCCTGATCAGCTTCGGGGGGAGCGGTGAGACGGGCAAGCAGCTGTGCTTGGGAGCTAGTTTGGGAGACACCCAGCACCAGAGAATCTACACGACCACCCAGAATCAGCGAGAAGCAGCCCTCCACGAAAGATAAGTAATTGTGTACGGCCTACCGCATGGATGAAAAACACCCCCCTTAGGGAAAAATCTCTCTCCCAATTACCTCCCCACTCCCTGCTCTGCACTGGGTCCCATACCAGCTTCAGCAATTGCCGAGTCCCCTGGACCGGAAATAGGATCCATCACATGCCTGGAGCCATTCTCCCTGCCTTGGAGAGTGAACAAGCTAACAAACGGGAAAAAATAAACTGCGGCTCCCCTAAGCCAGGAACCCAGGGTAGACACAGATCCTTTGCCTAGGCACAGGCATAAGGGGTCGACAGACTTTGAGTGCCTTTCCTCCTGTATAGACTTGTGTGGGCCCGTTTCAACAGCATAGGCCCTCATTAGCACAGTACAACAGAGTATATACCTGAAATCTAACTTGAACTGTTTCAGCTGTGAGCTGGCAGATTCTTGACATTTGACCATTAAGCATGGTCTTCACCTACCCACATCAAGGGCCTGAGGACTGGTGGCTCCGCCCATGCCACCTAGCCACCTGTGATGGGGCCCATGAATAAGAGGTGCCCCCTAGTCCTTACAGCCAACAGCATTAGGTGCTCATAGTCTGGCTGCAAAACCCACCCACCTACCTGTTCTAGGGAACAGGGACACACCTTCCTCCTGGACACTTGGCAGCAGCTGTCAGCTCTCTGTGTTGCTCAGAGTGTGTCTCTCTGCTGCAGCCAGATGCCTGGGCCTACACCAATCATCCATGCCTGTCTATGACTGTAAGTGAGAGCCTACAACACACACTTGGTGGCTATCTACCTGGGCTCCTGAGCTGAATCCATACAGGAGGAGTGGGGGGACTCCTGAGCTCACATACCTAGTAACAGATCTAACC
>NW_004443938.1:2086641-2087967 GCF_000243295.1 Trichechus manatus latirostris | reverse complement strand
ACTTGACACCAACTTATTTGTGGAAAAATCATATAAAAAGATTAAAAAAAATGAAGAAACCCTAAGAATTATGCGGGACTCTATCAAGAGGAATAACCTATGAGTGACTGGAGTACCAGAACAGGGGGGGATAACAGAAAATACAGAGAGAATTGTTGAAGATTTGTTGGCAGAAAACTTCCCTGATATCATGAAAGATGATAAGATATCTATTCAAGATGCTCATTGAACCCCACATAAGGTAGATACCAAAAGAAAGTCACCAAGACATTATAATCAAACTTGCCAAAACCAAAGATAAAGAGAAAATTTTAAGAGCGGCTAGGGATAAACGAAAAATCATCTACAAAGGAGAGTCAATAAGAATAAGCTCAGACTAATCAGCAGAAACCATGCAAGCAAGAAGGCAATGGGATGACATATATAAAGCCTTGAAGGAAAAAAACTGCCAGGCAAGAATTATATATCCAGCAAAACTGTCTCTCAAATATGATGGTGAAATTAGGGCAATTCCAGATAAACAGAAGTTTAGGGAATTTGAAAAAACCCAACCAAAATTACAAGAAATACTAAAGGGAGTCCTCCGCTTAGAAAATCAGTAACATCAGATGACAACCCAAGACTAGAACACAGGACAGAGCAACCAGATATCAACCCAGATAGAGAAGTCACAAAAAATAAATCAAAGCTAACACAGTGAAAATAGGGAAACAGATGTCAATATGTAAAAGACGACAACATTAAAACAAAAAAGAAGGACTTAAAAAAAGGAGACATAGACTTTTCATATGGAGAGGAAGTCAAGGCAATATAAAGACATAACAGATTGGTATAAACTTAGAACAATAGGGGTAAATATTAAGGTAACTGCAAAGGAAACTAACAATTCTACAAATCAAAATAGAAAAATATAAAGACTCAGCAAACACAAAATCAACAACAATGAAAAAGATGAAAAGAAAAATACATAAAGAAAAACAACTCAGCACAGAAAATTAAGTGGAACAAAGAAACTGTGAACAACACACAAAAAAAGACATCAAAATGACAGCACTAAACTCATACCTATCAATAATTATGTTAAATGTAAACAGACTAAAAGCACCAACGAAGAGACAGAGAGTGGCAGAGTGGATAAAAAAACAGGATCCATCTATATGCTGCCTACAAGAGACACACCTTAGACTTAAAGACACAAACTAAATCTCAAAGGATGGAAAAAATATATCAAGTAAGCAACACTCAAAAAAGATCTGGAGTGGAAATATTACTCTCTGACTAAATAGACTTTAAAGTAAAATCCACCACAAAGGATAAGGAAGGACA
>NW_004443938.1:2083822-2084901 GCF_000243295.1 Trichechus manatus latirostris | reverse complement strand
TAACCAGAGATGTAAAAGACCTACACAATGAAAACTACAAAACACTACTGCAAGAAACCAAAAGAGACCTGCATAAGTGGCAAAACATACCTTGCTCATGGATAGGTAGACTCAACATTGTGAAGATGTCAATTCTACCCAAAGCGATCTACAAATACAATTCAATCTCGATCCAAATTCCACCAGCATTTTTTAATGAGATGGAGAAACAAATCACCATCTTAATATGGAAAGGGAAGAGGCCCTGAATAAGTAAAGCTTTACTCAAGAAGAAGAACAAAATGGGAGGTCTCACACCTATTTTAGATTTTAGAACCTATTATACCGCCAAGGTAGTCAAAACAGCCTGGTAATGGTACAACAACAGATACACAGACCAATGGAACAGAACTGAAAATCCAGACATAAATTCATCCACCTACGAGCAGCTGGTATTTGACAAAGGTCCAAAGTCTGTTAATTGGGGAAAAGAGAGTCTCTTTAATAAATGGTGCTGGCATAACTAGATATCCATCTGCAAAAAAAACTGAAACAAGACCCCTACCTCACACCATGCACGAAAACTAACTCAAAAGGGATCAAAGACTTAAATATAAAATCAAGAATGATAATGATCCTGGAAGAAAAAATAGGGACAATGCTAGGAGTCCTAATACATGGCATAAACACAATACGACCATAAGTAACAATGCACAAGCACCAGAAGAGAGACTAGATAACTGGGAGCTCCTAAAAATCAAACACTTATGCTCATCAAAAGACTTCACCAAAAGAGTAAAGAGACATCCTACAGACTGGGAAAAAAAATTTGACTATGACAAATCTGATCAGTGTCTAATCTCTAAAATCTACAAGATACTGCAAAACCTCAACAACAAAAACACAAAAAAAAAACCAATCAAAAAATGGGTAAAGGATAGGAACAGACACTTCGTCAAAGAAGATATTCGGGCGGCTAACAGGCACATGAAGAAGTGCTCATGATCATTAGCCATTAGAGAAATGCAGATCAAAACTACAATGAGATATCATCTCACCCCAACAAGGCTAGCATTAATCCAAAAAACACAAAATAATAA
>NW_004443938.1:2070828-2082864 GCF_000243295.1 Trichechus manatus latirostris | reverse complement strand
GTGACTTCATCAGCCTGAGACCAGAAGAACTAGATGGTGCCCAGCTGCCACCAATGACCACCCTGACAGGAAACACAACAGCGAGTCCCTAATGGAGCAGGAGAAATGTGGGGTGCAGAACTTAAATTCTAGTAAGAAGACCAGACTTAATGGTCTCACTGAGACTGGAGGTACCTCAGAAAGCATGGCCCCTGGATTCTCCATCAGCCCAGAACTAAAACAATTTCCGAGGCCTACTCTTCAGACAGGGATTGGCATGGACTGTGGGACAAACAGTGATACTGGTGAGGAGTGTCTCTCTTAGTTCAAGTAGATACAAGAGACTAAATGGGCAGCTTCTGTCCAGAGGTAAGATGTGAAGGCAGAGAGGGCTAGGAGGTGGCTGAATGGACGTGGGGGATCAGGGGTGGAAAGGAGGAGTGTGCTGTCACAGTATGGGGAGAGCAATTAGAGTCACATAAGAATGTAGGTATAAATTTTTGTATGGGAAAAAATAAAAATAAAATCACAAAGCAATGCAATAGTTCATCCATGGGTAATTCAGAGTGGATGAAATGTCTACAAATCTTTTTTTTTTTTTTTCCCGCTGATAGTTCTTAAATAGAGAATTTTTTTTTTTTAATTCCTACGTTGCATTTCACTCTTTACAATCAGAGAAAACCTCTTCGCATTGAGCCCAGTGTCGTGAACTCAAGAGCTAAGTTAGGCTTCCCTCTACAACCCAAAAAGTTAAGGGGGGAAAAAAAACCTACAGAAAATGAGAACCCCCTAACGATCAATGACTAGTGTTTACTGAGTGGAGAATATATACACAAACGTGGAAATTCATTTTTTATTAAAAGAGAAAAAAAGAGTGAGTGTGTTGAAGCTTGGCAAAAAGAAAAAAAAGCCAAATTAAATGCAGCAGCACAGTAAAATACGAAGTGAAAACTGGTGAGTTCCCTTTTTTTGATGAGTCTGGACAAGCTCTGATAAACAGTTTGTTTTAAGGTGAGGGGGAGGGAAAAATATCTGCCAGAAGCAGGTAGTCACTGTTTGGGGTGGGACATTCCCTGTGATCTGTAGGGGGGACCTGGTCCTTCTGGGAACCCTGGTGCTTGGACCCACAGACTGAGAAGTCACTGCAGAGACAGGTGACAATTTGTCTGTATCTGGTGCTTGTACAGAGATCTGGTGGCGCAGCAGTTAAGAGTTCGGCTGCTAACCAAGAGGTCGGCAGTTTGAATCTACCGCCGGCTCCTTGGAAACCCTATGGCACAGTTCCACTCCGTCCTACAGGGTCCCTGTGAGTCGGAATCGACTCAATGGCAACGGGTTTGGTATTTTTGTTGGCCCTGGCACAACGCCCTCAGGTATCTGACGTACTTGTGCAGACATCATTTGATTCGCAAGTTCCGTCCTTCTACATTTTGCACTGTTAATCCCTCTTCCAGAGGGTTTTCGCCAACAGAGTACTTTCCAGAGGAGTCTGTGTCTATGACGGTGGGGTGGAGTTCTTTAGTACAACCCTGAGAGAAATCTGGAAACCTTCAAAATATCACTATCTACAAGTAGGACAATAATAAAAAAAAAATTTTAAAGCTGCGGCCGGTGATATTTTCCAGTTGGTCTATTTGTGGCTGGGTGGAAATATTACAGTAGTCACATCGGGCACTTTGGTTTCTGAACTAAGACACAAAGGCATGCTGGAAAACTGCAATGGGAAAATATTAATTGAACCTTCGTGGAATGGATTCTATCTGACTGTATCACTTGGTTATGATCCGAAGGCTTTTTTGTTTTTGTTCTCCTTCCAGGAGAGCTTGCCTACACCTTCACAATGAGCACAACACACCCAAAAGTGGTCCTAGACTCCGCCGCCCTTGCCCCCAGCAGATCTGGGGTGTGTGACAGTATTGTCAATTAATCGTTATGAGAACATCACGAGGCCAGTCCCCGGAGCCGTTTTCAATGGAGAAGAAGAGTTTAACTCATAGGGACAAGCGTGACAGAAGTCACAGCCCAATCTGGGTTCTATTGTGGCCTCCTCTGAACAGGGAAATCCACTTGCCTTCTAAGTGTGTGCCACCCCTGGCTGGTGCAAACAGCTAATGTGCTCAGCTGCTAACTGAGAGGTTGGAGCTTCCAGTCTACCCAGAGGTGCCTCGGAAGAAAGGCCTGGTGATCTACTTACAACAAATCAGCCATTAAATACCACATGGAGCACAGTTCAACTCTGACACACGTGGAGTCACCTTGAGTTGGGGTCGACTCCGCAGCATCTGTCTACCTACACGTCTCTGCAAAGCGGGAGTGCACATTCCTGTCGCGGGTTCCAATCACTGAACCCACCGTGGGCTACAATTATTAAGGGTCTCACGAACTGAGGGTCCAACAAGTGCCACCACACTCCAGGAGGGCATGAGCACCCCCCAATGAAGACATGAGGTCTCTGCCATTAGGGACTGGCCGCGAGGAGTGCTGAGAGCTGGTTAGGCCAGGCGGCCTTCTGCAGACTCGGGCAGTCCTAACAGGATACGTGGACGCTTCCTCCCAGCTTCACTACACGGTGACAGTGACCCAGGGGTGCTGCGTCATAGCCCAGCCTGAACTGACAGACCTGGAATCCCCACGTGACCCACGAAGCAGAGTAAATTTTTAAATTTTCAAAATCCACAATGATGTACGTATGGTTTTCCATCCTTAGTTTAAGAACTGGAAGCTATTGTCTTTTAACACTTTCCCACCAAAATAAGCTCCTCGCATTAAGGAATGTAATATACAACAGGGGCTTGGATTCTGAAATCACGGTCAACTTCAAGGCTAAAAGCAAAGATTACATTTCACTTCAAACACAGCTCGCAAAGGCGTGATGGGGGAAAGGCTGCTGGAGTTGGAGCTGAACACCTGGGTCCACACCTGGCTTCCCCCAGGCCATCCAGGCTTCAGTGACTCATTATAAAGTGAAGGAGAGGGCTAACAGCCCCAAAGCCATTTCAAATCTAAGTGTGTGAGGCTCATAGGAAAATGGACTCGTTCTCTCCTTACACATATTTTACTCCTAAATATTATTAAGTTAAAAGGACATAAAATTTGGTGTATGTTCTCACCATAACATTTTTTTAAATTTTATTGTTGTACTTTAAAAGTTTATGATTCAAGTTAGTCTCTCATACAAAAATTTATGCATACATTGTTATGTGATCCTAATTGCTCTCCCTATACTGTAACAGCACACTCCTCCTTTCTACCCCAGATTTCCCATGTCCATTCAACCAGCTCCTGACCCTCTCTGCCTGCTCATCTCACCTACGGACAGGAGCTGCCCATTTAGTCTCATGTAGCTACTTGAACTAAGAAGCACACTCTTCAAGAGTATCATTTTATGTCCCATAGTCCAGTCTAATCTTTGTCTGAAGAATTGGCCTCAGGAATGGTTTCAGTGCTGGGTTGACAGAGAATCCAGGGGCCATGCTTTCTGGGGTTCCTCCAGTCTCAGTCAGACCATTAAGTCTGGTCTTCTTACTAGAATTTAAGTTCTGCACCCTACCTTTCTCCTGCTCCATCAGGGACCCTCTGTTATGTTCCCTGTCAGGGCGGTCATTGGTGGTAGCTGGGCACCATCTGGTTCTTCTGGTCTCAGGCTGATGAAGTCTCTGGTTTATGTGGCCCTTTCTGTCTCTTGGGCTAATACTTTCCTTGTGACTTTGGTGTTCTTCATTCTCCTTTACTCCAGGTGGTTGAAATCAATTGATGCATCTTAGATGGCCGCTTGCTAGCTTTTAAGACCCCAGACACCACACACCAAAGTGGGATGCAGAACATATTCTTAATAAACTTTCACCATAACAATCTTTTTTATCTTGTGAAAAAAAGTTATTGACAAGTACGCCCCAGAGTAGCTGTGTTGGGGTGCTACAATTTTTCTTTTTCAAAATGCCTGTTATGTTGTCATATTGCTTCCAGAATTTCTTTTAATCTCCTAAGGCAGATATCCCATGATTTCTTTCTAAGAAACTCCTTGGAGGATCAGAGTTTAGGTGATTTATTTCATCTGAGGGGTTCTGTGGTCATTTAAATTTGTGGGTATTAAGTATGCCTACTCCTCATGGGAGTCCTGTCATGTAAGCTTTGGGCAAATGAAACACATCTGAAAATCTTTTGAGTCAGTAAATGCACGTGAATTTTATCTTATTTACAATAAATTAAAAAGTATCCTCAAAGGGTCTCCAGAGTCCAAAATTTCTGAAAGAAAACATTGGTCAACAAAGTTCATTAAAGGCAAACACCTAACGACTGAGAGAAAGATATGTGACTCAGACAGTTAACACCACTTTAGAGATGAAGAATTAGAAAACCAAGCCAATGTCAACCACGATGACACAGGAGCTGTCCCCCAACCCCGTCACACTACTGAACACAAAGGCCTTGCCCATTCCAAGGTTCTAGCTGCAGATGATGGGGCATCTCCTTTGAGTGTTGGCACACTTTATACGTCAGTATTCAGCTCAGTTAGCTCTGACTCGGGTCGTTCTCGGCATGGCTGCTGTGAGAACTCATCTTCTAACTATCTGCTGGAGCACCGTTCTTGCAGATGTCGCTGTGAACACCCTCCTCAGGCTGTCCTCTGATGACACACTTCTGTGACCCAGATTCCTGGTCTGTGCGTGAGGGGAGGCTGTGACCGCAATAGGAAAAAGTCTTGGAAAAACTAAATGGTCACTGGAAAGTGAGATCCAAGCTCTTGGCTCCTGGATCCCAGGTGATCTGACTTCCCCTGATTACATCTTCCGTATGTAATTCCAACATTCTTATTCAATCTGTATGCTGAGCAGATAATCCGTGAAGCTGGAGTATATGAAGAAGAACGGGGCATCAGGATTGGAGGAAGGCTCACTAACAACTGGCATTATGCAGATGACACAACCTTGCTTGCTGAAAGTGAAGAAGACTTGAAGCACTTACTGATGAAGACCAAGGAGCACAGCCTTCAGTATGGATTACACCTCAACATAAAGAAAGCAAAAGCCCTGACAACTAGATCAATAAGCAACGTCATGATAAACAGAGAAAATACTGAAGTTGTCAAGGATTTCATTTTACTTGGATCCACAATCACTGCCCATGGAAGCAGCAGTCAAGAAATCAAATGATGTTTGCATTGGGCAAATCTGTTGCAAAAGACCTCTTTCCAGTGCTAAAAAGCAAAGATGTCACTTTAAGGGCTAAGGTGCGCCTGACCCAAGCTATGGAGTTTTCAAACACTTCATATGCATACTAGAGCTGGACAATGAATAAGAGAGACCAAAGAAGAATCGATGCATTTGAATTATTGTGCTGGTGAAGAATATTGAATATCCCATGGACTTCCAGAAGAGCAAACAAACCTGTCCTGGAAGAAGTACAGCCAGAATGTTGCTTAGAAGTGAGGATGGAGATACCTTGGCTCACTTACTTTGGACATGTAATCAGGAAAGACCTGTCACTTGAAAAGGACGTCATGGTTGGTAAAGTAGAGGGTCAGTGAAAACAAGAAAAACCCTCAATGAGATGGACTGGCACAATAGTCTCAACAATGAACTCAAACATACCAACGATCACAAAGATGGCACAGGATAAGGTGACGTTTTATCCTATCACACGTAAGGGCTTCGTGAGCTGGAGACAACTGGACAGCAAGTGACAACAACAGCATCTAGTCCACGGGTGCTGATTATCCCCAGGGGGAGGTTAAGAGGAGGCATTTGCCCAGCTCCACAACTTATTAGCTGTGTGACCCTGGACTCACTATTTAATCCAGACATGCGTCAAAGTCCTCATCTGTAAAATGGAAATAATTAGACCACTGATCTCACAGGGATGTTGCTCAAAACAAAAGAATAATATATGTAAATCATTTTGGACAGGATCCTGAACATGATAAGCATAGTCGCATAAATATTAGCCATTATTGCCCAAATTTCCACATCAGTAATTACAGCAGAGGGAGTACTTTCCAATTTCTGTGAAATTAAACTGCTACATTATGTTAATTTCCAAGGTACACTTAATAAAATAAATTAACTTTAAATTACTTGTTTTGGTTTCTCGTTTGCAAAATGATGACAGCAATATGGCTAAGTGCCCCCAGGTCTCTCTTCTCTCTGCACTAATGACTTGGCATCCAGACACCCAGGGTTTCAGGAAGGCCTCCCAGAGGAAGAGCTGATTGTGTAAGACAGACAAACAGCCAACAAGTCATGGAAGATGCTCCAACACTAGTCACCAGGGAACTGCAGACCAAACCACAATGAGACACCACTTCACACCCACCAGCACGACTACTATCCAAAAACAAAAACAAAGCAGATGAACGCACAAAACAAAACAAAAAACCCAGAAAACACGGCGGTGGTGAGGATGTGGAGAAATTGGAAGCTTCGTACATTGCTGGCTGGAATGTAAGATGGTGCAGCCACTGTGGAAAACAGTTTGGAAGTTCCTCAAAGTTAAACACAGAATCACCATGTGATCTAGCAATTCCGCTCCTAGGTATATGCCCAAAAGAATTGAAAACAGGAACGCAAACAGATACATATACACCAAGGTTCACTGCTACATTATTTACAATAACCAAAAGGTGGGAACAAACAAGTGCCCACCAACCTATGAATGGATAAACAAAACTCGGTGTATCCATCCATACAGTGGAATATTATTCAGCCATAAAGAGAAATGGCATTCTAGTACATGCTACCATGTCAAGCCTTAAAAACGTTATGCTAAGCAAAAGAAGCCAGACACAAAAGAGAAACGTGGCATGACCCCACTTACACAAAACATCCGCAACAGGTAAATGCAGAGACAACAGGAGACCACAGTTAGGAAGGGGGTGAGGGACGGGAGAATGTGGAAAAGCGTCATAGTGTCCACTCGTAAAATTGGTGAATTGTATGAGACTTATTCCTCAAAAATGATTTTTTAAAAAAAGGTTGATCTGTAAAGTGAGGGGTAAAAGGAGATGAGAAGAACAGAAATCAAACACAAGGCACAATTGGGTTTGGTATCACTGGATTGGAGGGGGGTCCCGGCTGGGGAGGCTAAGCCAGGTCCCCCGGGACCTCCCTCTCCACCTGAGGCTCTGGACTCAACTCCACAGGCAATGGAGGGAAAGGGTGTTGACAAGAACAGACTGAGATCACACCGCATGCTGACTGGAAGAAGATGTTCTCCCCATTTCATAGACGAGAAGACTGAGGTTCAGTAGCTGGTAGAGCCTACAGTGTGTACAGCACCAGGATTCCCAACCCAGGTGTGGTGCCCCGGGTGCCCTGTGATGGGCAGCCTGGGAAACACCCTGGTTGGGCAGGACACACCCCCTCCCTCAGGGAGATCTACCCTGCCGGCCACTAGTTGTTCTGATGACCCAGTAAGCAAGGAGACCCAAAGGAAGCACCGTCTACCCTGAAGCCTGGCTACAACCACATCTCCTGGAGAACACCGCAGGACCACGGCGTGAGAGGTGCCTCCAGTGTCCCCAGTAATTCAGTCATTTGGGGAAAGCCCCAGGGGCCTGTGCCGTGCGGCACGGAACTCCTGGTGGGCGCGTGGCACGGCTGGGCGTCCGCAGTACGTGCCCACAACAGGTGAAGACGGTGGAGTACCTGGCAGGACCATAAGTCCCCCCAGGGAAAGACAGCAAACATCCTCTAAGAGTTCTTCATTTTGAATCAGACACTAAATAAAACCAATTTACAGCCACCCCGTGGGTGTCAGAATAGTACTGTGCTCCACAGGGTTTTCAATGGCTGATCTTTCAGAAGTAGATAGCCAGGGCTTTCTTCTGAGGCACTTCTGGGTGAACTCAAACTTCCAACCATTTGGTTGGCAACTGAGTGTTTAACCGTTTGCACCAGGGACTCCATTTAACCACTAAAAAATAAACAAACAAACAAACAGATAAATAGGACAGAAATGTCTCTACCAGGCTAACTACAAAGACAAGGGGAGGGGATCTGCAAAACCTCGGTGGGTTGCACCCCCACCGTGCCTGCTTGGGCCGAGGGTGTGACAGGGTTGCTTTGTGACTGTGGTTTCAAGGCCTAGGAGACAACGGCAGGGGGTCACGGCGATCACAGGGGGCGCCGGCTCATCCCGCACGACAGGCAACAATCACGAAGGTGGCTGGAAAAGACGTCACCGGGGTGTGCTTGCTCCTGTCCCCCGAGGATTACTCTAACCACACGTGTGATTAGAATCTGGCAGCCTGTGTACTTACAAATGATGTCTGCAGGTCCCTCGGTGATTACGAGGCACCCCACAGGCAAAACAAAGGGATTAAGTAATTGTAGCTTCAGTAAGTGTAACACAAGTGCCATTTGTAACTGAATCAGTCACGGCAAACCAAAGCCCTCCCAGCAAACTGGGTTTAGTTTTGTTGGAGATAGGCTTGGCGGAGGGGCAGAGGGCTGGGGGCCACGGTGGGTGCTGTGGTTGCCTTTCAATACTGTTTTGATTCCTGTATCATAAAGGGTGGGAGAGCAGTGACTTGAAATGGCATCACACGTTTGTTTAAAGCGTTGAAACACGGATTCCACACAGTGTCCCCTGTGGGGGAGCCTAGAGGTATGGCCCCCAGGCTGCAGGTGAGCAGACAGGGCCGGCAGGGGCCACGTGATGAGTGAACTGCCCCACGGAAGAGTCAGGGAACCACCCGGAACCCTGCAGTCCTGAGCCTCTCGAACCCATGCCCTTCCAAATTGTGGGTTGTTTGCCAGGACAGGAAAACCAAGCAGGACACAGACAATAAGCGCTGCACGTTTACATGGGTCTGCCTGTCCTGGGCAGTTCTGACAAAGTCCTACTGCCTTACTTTTCCCTTGTTTCCGGAGCGCGCATCTTACAGACAGAACCAAGAAGACTAGCCTCATTAACTGACAGAAAGGGTGGCCTCAAGCCTGTCACTCACCACTTGGGTATCTGTCTTCTCTCCCTCTCTCCCTCTCCTCCCCAACTCACCTCCCTGCTCCCAGCCAGCTCCATCCACTCCCCACTAACACACCCTTTGCTCTAAAAGAATGCGGTGAATTTTGCTCCTGGGAAGTCTCGCCTTTTCTTCCCATTCACAGCACCTGCTGTCCAGAACTCTTCAGGCACCCTGTAAACCTTTCCTTAGTCTTCACGCCATAAGCGCTTGATCTGGAGAGCGTTTGGAAACCTGGCACTATCCAGGACATTAACATGTGAAGGCCGTCTCCATGCTGCAGCTTCCGTTGCCTGGACTGGCATGTTCAGCAACGTTGTGTTTAGCACCCAGGAGCACAGTTTACCAGGAGGAACGCTTCTTTGGGAAGCCCCTCCTAGGTGGTCCTGAGGGCCTTTGAAGCACATGGGCATTGGTGTGGGAGGACCCACCATGGTCCTTCTCCTTGGTCCTGATTCTGATTAGACTAGCATGGTTGGGGTTAACACCAGGGGAGCCCCACCACCCAGAGCCCGCCACAGCTAAAAGCCCTTCTAAAGGTGATGATGAGGTGCCTGTCCCTCCTCACTGTGTAGGAATTCTGAGCCACCAATCACACCCGTGCCCACGTGAAGGCGTATTATGTGGGAACGGTGCAGGACCAGCTTTAACCATCAGCTCAGCTGGGCCAGGACAAGTGCGGTGACTTAGATCAGAGACTAGCACATCAGACCCAGGTGTGTTACAGCTGAACGGACCCCAATGGATGCTGACATCCCAGCATAGGGCCATGTCCCCCTCTTCTCCACCCAGCCCAGCCCCCACACTGACATTACACTCCATGGGGCGCTCCCTGCTGAGGTCCCATGGTGGACGCATCCACAGTCTCACCAGCTGCTTTTGGGGGACTTTCCAACCTGGCTGGGTCCTATCCTTTCTCACTGTTACAGATCTCAAGTGTGGAACGCGTGGCTGCTTTTTAAAGACACTGTTAGCACAGGGAATACAGCGCATCGTCTTCACTTTCTCTGTTTTCGTGACGCAGCACCTGGAGTTCACGCTGATTCTGTCGCTAGCTAGCGATCTTACCCCCGTGGCTCCAGTGTTAGGATAGGGGTTTTGTTTTGTTTAAACTCTAACACTTGTGATCTCCACAGTGGAACCGCACACTCTCCAGCCTTGCTCGTGGCAACCAGCATCAGCGGTTGTGAGTCACACCCCAGGGTAAAGATTAACATCTTTGTATGTTTTTATGTGGTTCTGTCAGGTAATCCCCACAGGGTGAATGAGTGTCCAATGTTCCCCAGAAAGTGAACTTTAGGAAGAGAAGAATGTGGATATTGAAACCTCCCAGGACAGATACTGGAGGGGTGAGAAGGGCCCGCCTGCTGGACCCTCCCTGCGTGTGCATGTGTGCGCGTGTCTGTGTGTGCACATGCGTACACGTTTGTGCGTGTGTGCATGTGTGTATGTGTGCATGTGTGTACATGTATGTGCGTGTACATGTGCCTGTGTGCACGTGTACGTTTGTGCATGTGTGTGTGTTGGTGTTTGCATGTGTGCACATGTCTGCGTGTGCACGTGTGCATGTGCGTGCATGCGTATCTGTGTGCATGTGTGTACATGTATGTGTGTGCATATGGGTGTACATGGACACGTGTGTCCGTGCAACTCGCACACGTGTGTATACATGTGCACGTGTGCATGTGCATTCCGTGTGCATGTGAGGTGGGATCAAGGAGTCCCGCCATCTCTCCTCCTGCAATGAACCCCTCACCCGTAATGCTGAGAGAGAGAGACAGCAGCCAGGAGGCACGAAGGCGTCACGTGAAGCTGTGTGTCCGTCATGAACATGACATCGAATTCATGGACTCCCATCAGAGACAGCAGGGTGGCGCCCGGCTCTTGGGTCTGGAAGGGATGGGCTGGTCTCACCCTGGGCTTCCACCCTTCCGGTTAGAATCCCTGCTGGGAATTTCCATTTCTAACAAGTTCCCAGGCAATGCTAATGCTGCTGGTTAGGGACCAGTATAAATAAGAACCGCCTGGGGATCTTGTTAAAATGTAGATTCTGATTCAGTATATCTGGGGTGGTCATGCAAATTCTCAGCAGGGGTTTGAACCGGAAAAACCTGTTGAAAGCCCTGGTCTTACCAGGCAGATGTGGCAACAGAAATGGATTGTGGCGTTGCTCGGAGGTCCCAGGAGGTCCCAACCTGGGGCCAAAGCCCTCCCAGGGACAACCGTGGCCGCGTGTGTCTGCTGCTCCCTCCTCACTCCCTGCTGAGCTCCCTGGGGACAACCCGGACACCCCTCGCCCACCAAGCACATCCAGCCTTGTCCTGACTGTGCAATGATGATTTTATGTGAATACTCAAGTGTTTGTTTTTTTACCTTTTCTTCTTCAAATCCGCCTTTGCTCCCTGGCACCTCCTCTGAGGGTGTGCATTAAGAAAAGTCCAAAGACAAATTGATCAAACACTGGGCTGAGGGCAAACATGAGACATCTGTAAGTTCCCTCCATCTCTACGGAGTTCACCTGCCCTTTCCCACCCGCAAACTCGTCAGCGCCCATGGCCTGCGGGGTCAGGGTTTGGGCAGCACTGGGGTCCCCACCTGCAAATTAGCCAGTGCCTGTGGCCTGCAGGTTCGGGGTACGGGCAGCACTGGGGTCAGGCCTGACGTGCTGCAAAGTCACCAATTGGCTGATGAGGCTGAGAAACGCAGAAGTGTTGGGATGAGAAAAGGTGAAACAAACTCTGTGACTACAAAGGCTCGTTAGCTGTCGGGTTTGCGCAGTCAGGCGCTGCTTCTCAGACATGTCTGCAGAGCTGTTCCTCGTGCTCCAACGGCCCCTCATCCTCCCTGCAGGGGCAGGTGACCTGTGCTCCCAAATCTGCAGGGGGCACCCCAGGTGGCAGCGGGCGTCCGGGCCCACAGGTGCCCCCAGGACTGGCAGCAGCTGAGCAATGGGAGGAGGTCAGGAGGCCATGTGCACTCCGAACAAACACAGAGCAGAAGGGGCCTGAGAAAAGAGAGAGGGAGGGAGACAGAGAGGGAGGGAGACAGAGAGAGAGAAAGGGAGACAGAGAGAGAGAAAGGGAGACAGAGAGAGA
>NW_004443938.1:2058370-2069532 GCF_000243295.1 Trichechus manatus latirostris | reverse complement strand
ACAGAGAGAGAGAAAGGGAGACAGAGAGAGAGAGGGAGACAGAGAGAAAGGGAGACAGAGAGAAAGGGAGACAGAGAGAAAGGGAGACAGAGAGAAAGGGAGACAGAGAGAAAGGGAGACAGAGAGAAAGGGAGACAGAGAGCTCGGTCTGCCAATGCGGTTCTTCGGTCACCATCTTGTTTTAAAATGTGGGAACTAACTAAGCAGAGCCGGAGACAAAGAGCCACAGTGAGAGCCACTCACAAGTCCCAAAAGGAAGGCATGAAACCAGGGCATGCAGCCCACCCCACTTACCACGGGACCCCACTCTCTCGCAATTTCCGTAAAAGTCCCCATGTCCTCAAGACTCCCTACTGACTCACCCCTGGGCATGCACAGTGGCCGCCCCCAGGTGCGCATGCAGTTGAGGGGCCTCTGACAGGACACAGGCTGAGGTAGCTCCCTGCCTACTAAGGGCTCGGGCCAATGCCCTGGGGCGCTTCTGCCCCAGGTGCCCTCAGACAGCAGAAGTACATCCTGTCGAGCCCTGACTTCAGTTGGAGCAGCAGGCCTCCCAGCCACTGGGCCCCGAGAAGCCTCTCCTGTGACCCTGCATGGCTTATGGGGTCCTTCCCCCCGACAAGAAGATGCAGGACTGCGAGGCTGAGCCCTGGACTCAAGCATCAGCTCCGGAGGACAGCTCAGCAGGACTGACGACAACCTCAGCTCACCCCCTCCTCCCCTTGTAGAAGCCCAGCACATGACTCACCCCCTCCTCCCCTTGTAGAAGCCCAGCACATGAGAGCCAGAGATGTGCTCAGCAGTGTACTTGGTCACTTTTCAGTGTGAAAAAGAAAACAGGAGAAGAAATGGTAGAAACTGGGGAAGGGAGAGGCACAGAGCTGGTGAGACTGAGCAGAGTGGATAATGGTCCTTAAAATTCCTGTGGGATCAGTAAGACAACATCCGAAGGAAAGCGGAAGCTGGCAATGTCGCTTCCCCAAGGAGCCTCCTTCCCATCAGGCAGGTGGGAGACCTCAGGGGAGGCTCAGTGGGGCAGAGGTCTGGAAAGCCGGAGCGCAGAATTCAGATTTGTGGCAGGTTCCCATCCGTCCTGCAACTGACGTGTCCTACGAGGGTTCTCCCTGGAGAACACTTAAATAGCCTATTAATTCCACAGATGAAATAAATTAAGCCACTGATGTAAATAAACAGGCCCACTGTGATCCGTCCTCGCGGCAGGAAGAAAACAGCGTGCACTGAGCCAGCCCAAGAGCCCCTGGGAGCGCGAATGGTCCTGCACCTCACTTCGGCTATTTAAGACCAAAATTCTTCTTCCCTGTAATAAGACTGTTATCTAATATGTGGGTAATAAGGCCAAATTTAACATGCTTATCCCAGACTTCTAAATAAGGTTGCTAGAGACATCAAATAAAAATGCCCCTTTTTTTTTAACTCCCTAAAAATAGCAACTTTGGACCATGAGTCAATTATTTAAAACTGGAAAGCTGGCTGTGGGGCCTGGACTCATTCTAATAACGGGTGCTGGGGTTATTTTTGTAATCAAGGTGGCCAAAACTTTGCTGATGGCAGGGACCCCACACCCCACCTCAGGGACCCGACCCAAGACAGAGCGAGTTTGTTCTCAGGCGCCCTCTGGTGGCCAATTCACACAGTGTTAGAAATGACCTGTTTCCCCAAAGACGAAGAAGGTGCATTTCAGCAAACCGGAGCTGGGAGATAACTCAGGAGTCTTTGAAGAGGGGCGTAAAGGGTGCGAGAGACGCCAAGAGTATAGAGAAAGTCAGTGCGGCTCCACCTGGATTGTATCTCTGAATGAAAAGAAAGATCTATCTTTGGCAACGCGCTCCCAGAGATGAATCTCCTAAGAATGAAGATCTGATCAGCATAAGCACTTATCTGTGCATCCGGCAAAGCCGGGACTTCACAGACATGTATGTTCAGGCCAGAGCTATTGCTCACTTTCCTCCGCCTGATGGGTTTGTAAAAATGTAAAGTGCATACGCCCATGGAGCAGGTCGAGCCACCTGGCCGGGTGCTGGGAAGACAGATGGGATGGTATCTGCAGGGCAGAGAGAGCCAGCTATGCCCTGTTTTAAGCAGGAGAGGTATGGCGTGTAAAGGCCATTTATCACGATGACACGGGAGTCTCCATCCTAAGGTCCAGGTCGGTCCCTTGGTACCCAGAAGATGCTGCCTGGTTTCACGAGGCAGCCTTTTCGGAAGATGGCTGAACGGGGTGTAGAACGGCCCAGTTGTGTGTACTCCCCACTGGATGAACGACCTTATTTACAAGGTGTCAATTACTGGATTGTGTAACCTTTTTAGAGTGAGATTTCCAGGACCGCACACCTGAGAGTCCAATTTAGCATTTTAGTGCTGGTTGTTAAACCACTGAATCTGGGTGGTGGTGAAGCGAGAGGGAGACACATCCAAATCACCTGGGGCCTTTCTCCCGGTGCACTGAATCAGTGGAGCAAGTGGGATTGCATCCTGTTGTCAGCCTCTCTCCAGGTGAGGCCCAGCCCCACCTCGCCCTCAGGTGAAGCCAAGTGTACCCAGGCCAAGGTGTTTACAGGAAGAGATAGGAGTATTTCACACATTTACATAAGCTGGAGGGGGTAGTTCAAAGCCGGGAGAGAAGAACCGGGATGCAAATCCAGTTTTAGTGGGAACAATACACAAAGTCGCCCTTAAGGGTTCCGAAACTCAAGCAGACAACTCCCCAAGCAGACCGGCTCAACTGAACTTCAAACTGAGAACTTTACTTGGGAAGGTTTGCCAGTCTTGCGCTGTTACGTTCTGCGTTTTAGTGACCGATGACTTTTGAAATATCGTGTTTGGTTTTAAGGGTCAATTTTTAAGAGGATATTGATCCACCAGAGCTCAAGATAGAAATGGTTCAGAAAAGGAACCAGAAACTTTGGGGCCCTGAGATTATGATTTTAGATGAAATAATAAAAGAAACGGGGAAGCAGTCTTTCGTGAGTGTATCAGACTCACCCGTGTGCAAGATCTCATTTAATCTTTGCAAGACCCTCCAAATGAGGAAGAGGATGCTCAGCCTGGGAGGAAAGGGGGTGGGGGGCAGGGAAGACATGGACATATTGGGAAGGGGTCCCATCTTCAGAGGCCCTAATACCTTCTTATTCCAATACCGAAATAAACGGGCCATGGAAAACAGGTGATGATAATTCTTATTGATTCATCAAACTCTCAGGAAAGCAGAATTTTTAAAGATTACTCAAAACAAAAAGCAAAACGCAGTTACCATTGAGCAGACTCCAACTCATGGCGACTCCATGTGTGTCAGAGTAGAACTGTGCTCCATGGGGTTTTCAAGGCTGTGACTTTTCAGAAGTAAATCACTAAACCTTTCTTCTGAGGCACTTCTGGGTGGGTCAGAACCTCCAACCTTTCAGTCAGTGGTCAAGTGCTTAATCCTTTGAGCCCCCCACAATGAGAATAATAATTAAAAAAAAAATTGCCATCAAATCAGTTCTGACTCATGATGACCCCACGTGTCAGAGTAGACCTGTGCTTCATAGGGCTTTCAATGGATGATTTTTCAAAAGTAGATCACACGGCCTTTCTTCCAAGGCACCTCTGGGTGGACTTAAACCTCGAACCTGTCCATTCACAGCCAAGTGCAGTAACCATTTGCACCACCCAGGGGCCCCAATCTGTGGACAAATGTGAGTAACCAGGAAACAATACCAAGATCCGAGGAAGAGAAGGCAGATCTGGGCTCAGTTCCTCTGAAGATGGGTCAAAAATGGTCAGATGTAAGCAAAGGAAAGAAAAAAGTTACTTATATGAAAAATATGAGCATTGGAGTTAGATTTTGAGTAATATATTCGAGCCATGGCACTTGGCACAATCAGAGCATAATAAAATGATGACATTGGGAAAGATTTGGTGAAATTTGTCTGTCAAACATAGAGACTCTATTAGGGTAATCACAGATTTTACCATCCTAAAACTATAAAAGTACCCTAAGAAATTAAAATGATCAGTCTATGCACTCCAATAATGTCTTTTTCCATCATTCCTCAAAGTACTATTAAAACATGTGCCAGTCCTTTCAACTTTCATTGAAACATGAAAGTGTAGCGTGGGGCTTACTCTTAGGGAGAAAGAGATCTGTTGCTTATCAAAGAGGATGCACAGTGTGTCTGTCTTTCATCAGACAAGAACAATCAGCCCAGTTCTCCATCTGAGGCTCCACAGGATGGGTGAGAGCCTTCCCCTCTGCTCCTGAAAGCCAGGTGAGGGACAAGAAAGGCTCAATGTGAACCTCCATGCGGGAGAATCTGATCTATCTCTTCCATGGGGATTCTTTATAATTCAACTCCCAGCATCATCTACTGATCACTAGTCTTTACTCACAAACATTGGAATTCCTTGGCCTGGTCTGGGGAAATATCAAGAAATCAAAAAAAGTATTGAATTGGGCAAATCTGCTGCAAAAGATCTCTTTAAAGTGTTAAAGATGTCACTTTGAGGACTAAGGTGTGCCTGACCCAAGCCATGGTGTTTTCAACTGACCCATGTGCACGTAAAAGCTGGACAATGAAAAAGGAAGATCAAAAAAGAATTGACACATTTGAATTATGATGTTGGTGAAAAATATTGAATATACCAGAACTGCCAGAAGAACGAACACATCTGTCTTTGAGGAAGTACAAACAGCCAAAATGCTCCTTAAAAGCAAGGATGGCAAGATATCGTCTCATGTACTTTGGACATGTTATTAGGAGGGACCAGTCCCTGGAGAAGGACATCATGCCTGGTAAAGTAGAGGGTCAGTGAAAAAGAGGAAGACCCTCAACGAGATGGACTGACACAGTGGCTGCAACAATGGGCTCAATATACCAATGATCATGAAGATGGCACAAGACTGAGCAACGTTTTGTCCTATTATATTTAAGGCTGCTATGAGATGGAGCCAACTTGACAGCATCTAGCAACAACAGGGATATGTCTCCCATCTTCTTTGACCTGATGTAAGGGATGAGCCTGACCAGGACAGTCAAAGCAAGGGGGAGTGAAACATATTTTCCTAATCTCAGAAGGAACCCAAATGTCTACAACTGCTCCCAGCTAAGAGATAGGGGAGACTCATTTGTTTTACTGAACAGAGTAAAACTAAGCAGAAAACCCCAACTTGAGCAAGGTCACAATAGTTGTTCTTGTTCAGCTATATTTTGGTGACAAACTGATGAACTTGTTCTTTAAGAAATGACTAAAATCCCACACATTTCAGAAATCCCCAATGAAACGGGCCTAATAGTCTGCCCTGCACGAAAGGGTTTAGAAGCGCTGATCAAATGCACCGCAGCTGACTTGTATCTGCTACAGCTCTTCATGCCTGCCTGAAACTTCATCATGATTGGAAGATTCTTTGCCAGTAACCTCAAATGTTAAGAGTTCGCCTACCAAGGCAAAAAGAAAAAAAAAATTGCCATTGGCTTGGGGGGTTTGCTAATGGATGGTGTTGGTAACATGATGCTGGAGATGGTATAATAGCCTAGCCCACCCACCAGAACAAGCTCATTTTCCAACCTCCACCACGAAGACAGGGTCCCCATAGAGGAGAACTAGCCAACACTTCTAGAAGAAAGAATGTGCAAAATAAAAATCAGAAACCTATTGTGGAATTTCAGCTGGCACTAAAATAGGAATAGCAAATTTAATGTTGAACATATCAGTGAGAAGAGATGCAAAGGAATTACTTGTAATTTGGGCAGAAGTATAACAGGGAAAAAAAACTTGACCAGGGAAAAGAAGAAAGTAAAGCAAGTGAAGATAACATTGAAGGAAGAGAGAGGAGTCCACTCATAATATTGACATTTCATTTTTCTCAAATGCCAGATTAATATGTCTCATTATGTCACATATAATAAAAATCTGAATATAATTATTGCGTATCAAAGAGAAGTCATTCTGAGACTCCCTCCATGTTGAAAAATCTAATTAAATTGTGGTATACAAGTTTCAATGGATAATTTCTTCTTTTTAATCCTGAAAATATAAACGTAAGTTAACGTTTTACATGGTCCTATTTTCTTTGTGTTTTATTACAATCTTCGCTCTTTACTTTTCAGCCGGGCACTCCAAAACCGCATGAGAATGTCTCTCTCTTATTTTCACTTTTAGAATAATTTCTTTTTAACTCACATGAAATTAGGAGTTATCAAAATACTCATTTATTCACATTCTGAAATCTCTCCTCTTGCGGGATACCATTATTCAATATATTAAGAGTTATTCAAACTCTAAATACATGCAATGATTAAGGGTGAAACCGTATTGCTTTACTCAGCACCGTCAATTGTGGAACAAAAAAGTTTTAAGTCTTCTATAAATGAACTCAGATATATACACATAATATTCCTTGACTTTTCTTCTCCCACTTCAGAATCCTACTGGGAAGTCATCATTCTAAGTTGTTGACTTGTTCATGTGGAATTCTGTATCTTTTAATTCAAAAATGCATAAATATTACCCTTGACCTTCAACCCAATGTTCCACTACCAATCTTAATAACAGTCCCCATTCTACAACCCTGGAATGTCTTCAGGCTTATTCTGATTACTTAGAAAGCCTTTATCTTCCTAGCCATGACAACCTTTGTTGCATCAAAGACCAATTACCGCACAATCTTGTTAGGGTCTGAAGTTGCTTATAGCATTATTTATGGTCTTGATTTCAAATCAAAATTAAAGCGACTCTTCCCAATGTTTGGGTTTTTAGACGCCATGTGAATGGGTTTCTAAGTTGGAAAATTGTGACTGGGTTTGGTTTCCTCCCCTTAACCACCTTCATGCCCCACGTTCTGATGAATGAAATGCAGCTATCCCAGGGCATTTGTCGTGGGAGAAGAAGAAAAAAACACAATTATTCCCTAAAACAGTCAACATTTTGTGCGAAAAACATCAACACAGGGCGATGGGTACATTTCATAGCACGATTACCCCGGAGCTGGCAGAGCATTTTGTTTCTGATGTTTCAGCAAGACCAGCATTAGACCCCCACCAAAACCAAACCCACTGCTGCTGAGCCGATTCTGGCTAACAGTGACCCCACAGAACTTCCCCACAGGGTTTCCAAGGCTGTGATCTTTACAGAACCAAGCAGAATGCCACACCTTTCTCTCGCAGATGGGCTGGTGGGTTCCAACTGCTGACCTTTCAGTTAGCAGCCAAGCGCTTAACCACTGTGCCACCAGGGCTTCTTGGATCCCCATATAGGCATGATAATAATAACAGAAACTTTTTTTAAAAAATTGATATGTGGGCGAATGTTCTTCCATTTCCTTCACTCTCTTTTAAAGCAAATAAATACCCGATGTATTGTCGTTAGTTGCCATCAACTCGATAGACTCATGTGACCCCATGGGTCCAGAGCAGAACCGCGCTCCACAGGGTTTTCAAGGCTGTGACCTTTCAGTGGTAAATCACCAGGCCTGTCTTCCGAGGCATGTCTGGGTGGGTTTGAACCGCCAACCTTCTGGAAAGTAACCATTTCAGCTCCGTTGTTGGGTATCCCCTAGCCAACATGCAGGGTGCACTTCCTGTGTGCCTGGTTGCATGTGAGAAGGTGAAGCCAACCGCACCGTCGAGAGGGTAAGGAGTTGAACTGTGAAGCCCGTAAAAGTGAGGCAGGAAGGGGTGCAGAAAACTCCCCCCAAGGAAAGAAAATCACTGTAGCCTGAACTTAGAAGAGCCTAGGTTAGCTAGTCTTCAGAAGCCACTAGAACGTTTCCTTTCCTCCTTACTTGAATGTGGACACAGCAGTGCCTTCCCCATCAGGTATGAGCACTAAATGAGAAAATGTACTCAACATGCCCTAAGCAGAGTGCCTGGAACACAGAAACACTCGGTTAATGTCCTCAATGAAGTCTTGGAGATGAACTTAACCACTGGTTGCACTTGGGTGGACTCTGGCTCATGGAGACCCCACGTGTGTCAGAGGAGAACTGTGCTCTATAGGGTTTTCAATGGCTAATTTTCCAGAAGTAGATCACCAGGCCATTTTTCAAAGCACCTCTGGGTGGATTTGAACCGCCAACCTTTTGGTTAGCAGCCAAGTGTGTTAACCATCTGTACCTCTCAGGGCCTCCTGGATATGAACTTAGGAGAGCATTATCTATTGGCAGTAAGAAGAAGTATGAAAAGGGCCATAACTTAATTTCTGCATTCCAAAAACCCTGTTGCCATCGAGTCGATTCCGACTCCTAGCGACCCTAGAGGACAGAGTAGAACTGCCCCATAGGGTTTCCAAGGAGCAGCTGGTGGATTCGAACTGCTGACTTTTTGGTTAGCAGCTGAGCTCTTAACCACTGTGCCACCAGGGCTCCAATATGTGCCAGGCATATTAAAAGCCTTCTTTTTAATCCTCACAATATGCTAAGCAGGTATTACTACCTTGTCTCATTTTACAGGTAAGGAAAATGAAGATTAAAGAATTGAAGTGAATTGCTCAAGGTTACACACCCAGTGGAGTCCTAGTGGCACAGTGGTTGAAGTGCTCGGCTGCTAATCAAAAGGTTGGCTGTTCAAAATCACGTGGCTCCATGGGAGAAAGATGTGGCAGTCTGCTTCTGAAAAGCTTACAGACTTAGAAACCCCATGGGGCAGTTCTGCTCTGCCCTGTAGGGTTGCTGTGAGTCGGGATGGACTCAACGGCAGTGGGTTGTGTTTGGTTTCACACACTCATTAGGACACAGAGCTGGGACTCTCACCTACCAGGGGACTGATGCTGCTCTGATTTATTAAAGGTGTGATATCAGTCTTACAGCAAGAAAGCCACTCTTCTGAGTCAGGTCTGTGAAAGAGAGAGACAGAGATCCCCAAATACCAGAAAGTGATTTGAAGAAAGATTATCGCCACAGAAAAATCCAGCACATCTAACTTTTCCTAACATCCAATCAGCAGAATTTCAATCCTGCTTCAAGTACTTTGTAACCCAACTACTTGATTTCCTAGCTCGGAGGGAGGTGGGGTGGGAGGAAAGGAGCATGCCAAAATATTTTATGGCTTCAACTTTTCTCCTGGATGCAAAAACAACCCAGCATTTTATTTGCAAATGTGGTTTTCGGGCACAGTTTTCTTGGAGAGTCCAGTCAAAGGCATGCTACTCGTACATGTGCTATCAGCTTCAGCACCCAAATCGTGTATGTCGTTGGCATCATTGCAACCTAGGAAATCCATGGAGTAATCTTAAAAAAAAGCAAAAGGTGAAAGGTATATGATAAGTTTGAATAAGAAAGTTGAAGGAGGGGGTGGAGCAGAAGAGACGACAATCTTCTGAGTTTAAAACTGTTCCAATAACTCATTCAGCTTTTCCATGGGGGGACCATCAGGCCTGCTTCCCTTCTTTGCCTAGAGCAGTAGGCGGATCACAGCTTACTACCTACACCTTTGGAAAGGCTGTAGGAACAGTAAGGAAGCTGCAGCTACAGCTGCTGGCAGAAGCCGCCTCTGTTCTCATAGTGAGAATGTGCCCCATTTGTCGAGACACTTTAAGTCGGGTGTGTGTGTTTATAGGAGCGTGTGCACACACATGAATGCATACATAGACGCATGGACACACATGGCAAGCCGTCCAGCGGTCTAGGCTGGGAGGCAGTTTGCACATGGCAGAGCTGAGCGCGTGCGAAAGAGTCTCCAGTTTGCAGGGCCTAATCTACAAGTCATTTGTGAGACAAGGCAGGGCCTGGACTGCTGGAGAAGAATTTTAGGTATGAACAATGAACTCACCAACTCCTTCCCCCTCACACTGCTCTTAAAAAAAGAAAGAAAAAAAAAGGCCGCTCAACCGTTTCAGCCCTGCTTTAACCAGGACTGGACCCCTTCAGGCCGCAGCTGCCCCTATTTTTAACCCAATGGACACCTTTACCTGACTGTTCTCTCAAGCACTTGTCTAAAAACACGTTGAAGTGGACTTTTCATTTCTGCAGATCGCATTAGTTATGGCTGTGCGAACGCCATCCGCCCCTGGCGGGTCGGAGGGAGCGAGCTGGGCCCAGGGACTGGCGGCGCGGCCGCGGTTCAGTCCGCAGCCCGGTGACCAGCTGGCAGCCCAGACCCAGCTCTGTGTTGGCCTGCGGGCTCCCCCGCCACCGCTGTCTCGGAGAAGCTTGCAGCTGAGAAAGACCAACACTCAGCGGTCAACCGCCCAGCACCGCACTTGGGGGAGCGCCCGCCTGCGCGCGACATCCCTGCCCGACCCGGGCCAGGAGCTCGAGGGACGAGGGGACCAGGGGACACTGAAAGGGCCTCTCCTCACCCCTTCCCCAGGGAGGGAGAGAAGGGCCCTTGATCTTCCCCTAGTACAACTCAGACCAGTGAAAAAGAATTTTTTCATTTTTCATATCATCTGCTTCTGCCTGAGTTCACTTCGGGGGACCGCGGCGAGGGTCGGGGGAAACCTGGGGGTCAACGTGCCGGGCCACCTAGGTCCAGTGCTTCATCAGCAAAAGGCCGACCCGCGCGGAGACGCGGGGAGCAGACGCGGCGGGTTCGGTCCTCCTCCCGGGCGGGGAGCTCGGTCCGGTCCCGCTGCCCTCGCCAGTCCGCGCCGCAGCTCCAGCCCTCGGGGACAGGTCTCCGCGCGGGGCACTGCGCGCCCAGGGTGGGGAGGAGCAGACCCCCGCGCTCACCCAGGCTCACGCCGCTGAGGCCCGGGGCGGGGGACCCCACACTCACACCAGGAGGCTGGACTGGGCCGGGGGACCCCACGCTAACGCCGGAGGCAGGGCCCCGGGCAGAGGATACGCGGGTGCCGGCACAGCCGGGGCGCTCGCCCGCGCGCCGTCTAGGGTCTAGGACCCTGGACCCACCTGCCGGCCCCTCAGCCCCGCAGCGAGAGCAGAGGTCGCTGCCCTCCAGGTCCCCCGCTCCCGGCCCGGTGGGCGTCCCAGGGGCGCGCCGGGTCCCGGCCGAGCGCCGCCAAAGCCCTTCGCGCTGCTGTCCGGGTCCCCGCGGCGCCGTCCCCGCGGCCCGCTTACCGTGAGCGCCGAGAACTTCTGCGCCGGCGCCGGCAGGAGCATCTCGGCGAGCAGCAGGAGCCACCAGAGCCGGGCCGCCTGCATCGTGCCCGCGGGAACGGAGCGCAGGGACGGCGACGGGAGCGGAGGCGCCGCCCGCTCTGTCCCC
>NW_004443938.1:2043871-2058188 GCF_000243295.1 Trichechus manatus latirostris | reverse complement strand
CGACCCGCCCGAGTGCCCGCGCGGCCACGACGGGGCATCCACGCCCGCCCCACCCCGCGCCGCTGCGGCCACAGTGCCTGCGGCTGTCCAGGACCCCGGACCTCAGCGCCACCTCCCTCAGCCCCAATATCGCCCTGCCGTACTGGCTAACAGGAGCGCGGGTGGGACGCCCTGGGCCCCTCCAAGCAGGCTCCTGACCCTCAGAGCGACGTGGGGATCTGCAGAGCTGGGGTCTGGCTAGAATCGTGCCCGTGAGCAGCGGCCTGCCAGGCAGGAACGCAGAGGAAAAGCCTCTCTAGAAGGAAGCGTGTCAGGTGTCTGTGCAACAAGAACAGAGGTGTAAACCAGTCCACCGAGATGGTGTCGCTAACCGGAGAACTCTGCGCACCCAGCGTCTGGATGAGCCCCACTGCAAACAACACTGCTGAAATGGTCGCGCCTTGGCTTCCAACGCGACATGAGAAAGCCCCCTTTCTGGCTCTCGCAGAAACCCAAGAGAGGGAAGACTTTCAAGAAGGGCGAATGGATTGACTTTCTGTGTAGTAGGGACACTCGTACTGCGAAAAGCACCGAGTGCTCAGAAAATCCAGATCTTGTGCCTGAAGGTCGGTACGCTGTCTTTGCTATGCATTTGGGGGACAGGAGCGGACTTAGCTGAGAAAAATGAGACAAATACTTTACTGTTCTGATTACCTGTTGGACAGCGGTGAGGGATGAGAGGGCCTTCCGTTCTCACCAGGAAACTAAGAAATGGCACAATGGCACAATGGCCGTGGAGACGTGGGCGGGAAATATGTCCATTCCCGAAAGAAGGTACCTGAGAACTCTCCGGTAAATTCCAAAGCCCAGAGATTCTACCAAGTCCTGTAAACGCATTCCCCTGGTTTGAGGACTCAGGGAGAAACTGTATTAACACTCTTTAGCGACTGCTGTTGGATCCAGAAAAACAGGTGAGCAAAGCGCATAAGGAGTGGCATTGCTGTCAGTTGCCAGAGGCTGACTCTGACTCATGGTGACCCCGTGTGTGCAGAGCAGGACTGCTCCACAGGGTTTTCAAACTCTGGCCTTTTGGAAGCAGATCGCCAGGACTTTCTTCCAAGGCATCTCCGGATGAGTTTGAACTGCCCACTTTCAGCTTTTAACTGTGTGTGCCACCGAGGGACTCCTTAAGAGTGCTATTCGGGAACAATAAAAATTAAGGCAATAATTAAAATAAATAAATACTGCATACCATTCTAATCCTAAGATCATCCAAAGAAGAATATTTACACCCAAAGCCAATGTAAGTCCTTCAAAAAGCATTTCCTACCAAACATGAGTAATTCGCTTTCTGCCTGGTTGCAAGGACGGCCAGTCAGCAGCGGAAATGCTGATCTGATATCGTGCACTTTTCGGCAGGACTCAAACATCCACGTTCATCAACTTCAAAAAATCTTGTAGATGAGCAGGCTTAGTGAGTCCCATTTTACAGACGAGGAATACAAGCAGAAGAGGCCAACTGTCCCAGCCAGATCTCCTAAGCAGCAAACCAGGAGAAGAACCCAGAGGCCAAAACCTGTGATACGAGGAATTCCACTTGCCTTCATTTGGAGATACGGAGAAGCAACAGGGGCAGAAGAAAAATCCTGGGCACTTCAATAATGTCTTTCGTTCAAGAATTTCGACACATCTTCCACGTTTCAGCTCCAGGGTCCTGAGGGAATCCCAGCTCCACTTAACAGAAGGCTGGATGAAATGGATGTATCCAAGACTGTAACAAATGAATCAGATTTGTGGCCTTCAGCCCATGTTGGCAACAGGAGCCCATGCGTCCTGAAGGAAACAATATGAGTTTCCTTGAGATCCTAGAAGTGGAGTCTGGAGAGAGGCTCAATGGACAGTTTCTATTTTTATGGGAAAACAATACATTTATTAAAAGGACGAGGAAATAGTCATGTCTGTCTTGCCTACTTGGTTCCCCAAGAAGTTATTACTGGCATGAATGCCTGTAAGTGCCATGCTGGAAGGGATGTGTCAGTAAACCCACTTAGTTCAAAATTAAATCTGCTCAAGATGTTCTACACAGCTTCTGCAGGACAGACAAGCCCATAGGAGAAGAGGCCTTCTCTTGGAAATGTGTTTATTTAATAAGCGATTATAGGGGCCGTTCTAAAACTTGGCTTAAGGATCTAGAATTTAACTTTATGTCACTGAAGGAAGTCACAATAGAGATGAGCAACAGAAAGAGGCCAATTACCACATACTCTGGCCATTCTCACATTTCCAAACTAACTTCCCCTCCTAGGCCATTAGGAAAAGTTGATTGTGCATATTAGCCTACTTTTCTATTTATTTTACTATGCTAAAACTGGAACAGAAATCTATTCTTGTTATAGATATGACATAATTTTCATTATTATTTCTGGCTCATTCCACTTATCCAGAGAATTTTTTTTAATGATTTTATTTTTATTGTTGTTGAGAATATACACAGCAGAACATATGCCAATTCAACCATTTCTACATGCAGAATTCAGTGACATTGATCACATTTTTCAACTTGTGCACCCATTGTCACCCTCCTTTTCTGAGTTGTCCATCCTGTATGAACATAAACTCACTGCTGCCAATGTTCCTGTCTAATCTTTCCAGTCGCTGTTGTCAGTTTGATCCCGTATTGATAGTTCTTAAAGAGCACAATGCTCAGAGCAAACATTCTTTACTAGTTAAGCTAAACTATTGTTTGATTTTTAAGAAGACTTCAGGGGTATTTTTGGTTTAAAGTTTAGGGTTTAAAGATTATCTCAGAACAATAGTTTCAGAGGTTTATCCAGCCTCCATGGTTCCAGAAAATCTATCCAGAAAACTTTTTGTGAGCTCACTTCCCCACCTCAATAAGCAAAGCAACCTAAGTTTACTGAGATCTCCTTCTTGATCCATTATCTTTCAAAATCTACCCCAGAGTCATCATTCTGAGTGACCATTGAATCGGAGTTGGTGGAGAGCAGCCAGCCTGCAGGCTTTCTGATCGGTCACCTTTGATCCCTTATGGTGTTGATTTCTTCTCCTTGTTGCTGCTTGATCCTGGGAAGAGAATCCTCGCAGTTCCCATGGCTTCCCTTAGGGAATTTCTGTTTATTTGTCTCTCCTGCTTGGCTGTCTCCATCTCCTCAACTCTGCCTCCCGCTCTGACTCACGGCAACCCCATGTGTGTCAGGGTAGAACTGTGCTCCACAGGGTTTTCAATAGCTGATTTTTCAGTAGATAGCCAGGCCTTTCTTCTGAGGCACCTCTGGGGGGACTTGAACAACAGTCTTTTGGTTATGGGCTGAGCACGTTCACAGTTTCTGCCAGCAAGAAACACCACACTGTTGGACAAGGGGACGGTCAGTCCCGCATTGTTTCTGGAGCCTCCACCCTGCCTGCTTCAGGACTGCCTGTTCACCTGGTCGATCCGCTGGACTTCTGATGCAGCATCTGCCTTTGGATTTGTTCCTGTTCAGGCCACGAACGCAATGATGCATGACCCGCCCACCCCAATGCCACGTTTCCAGCTCAAGCCGGCAACTCCAGAAACCAAAGAAGGGGTGCAGGCCTTGACAGGGGTTATTGAGGTCTGACAGGATGGGAAGCGCGCACTGGCTCAGGCTGCCTGGACCAGGGCCTGCAAGAGCGTGCAGAAGTTAACATGTCCTGTTGGAGAGAAAACAGACTGGCGATGTGTATCAGAGCCCAACTCAAAGGCTTGCTGGCCTAATCTGATGTTTTTAAGTAACTGAGAATTTAAATCTTTGTTCTCAGTAAAATCTTGTAAGCAGGCTGCTTTTCCCTTCTCAAGGTAATTTATGACATGTTTTATAACAACGCTTTTCAGGCGCTTTCTGGAAAGTTTTAATATGAAATTGGTACGTGCTGGGTGGTTTCTACACATTATCTGGTTAGCTGTCACAGAAACTGCAGAATTTTTATTTTACATATGGTGGTAATAAGATTCAAAGAGGTTCCAGGCCTTGCCCATATTTATACAACTACTAAGAGTCAAGAGCAGAATTCTAACTCATCTTCCACTCCAGGGCCAGAGACTTTTTCTCTATGATATTTCACATCCTTGAAACTGTGGACGAACCTGTGAACAACAGGGAGGAAAAATTCAGGGGGCCAGCATCTGATGCCTGCTCTTGAGATATTCAGTGGTTACATTTTTTGAAATCATGGACTCCTTTGAGTATGTGATGAAAACTGTGGACCTTTCCTTCCAGATAAATGGGTGTGCACACATGCACACACTTACACACTCACACACACACACACACACACATTCACCAACTCTCCCTCTCTTGCGTATTGTTTAAGATCCACTGCCAAACAAATAAAAAAGCACTTTGCAGTTGTTCCTGTTTTGTTAATAATGCTCCAATACCACCAGAGTGTTTTTAGGATTAAGGTTTAATGCTTCCAAAGAAGGTTCTATTTCACAAAGCAAAATACCAAGTCGCCACTTTTGCAGCCGGAGCGTCCCCCTAAAGCTGAAGGGAGAATCGTATCCCGTTTTGAAAAGGCGTGCGCAGTTTGGTGCCAGAGACGTCCTCAGGCTGAACAACCCGTCTTACACGGGGTCAAAGCACACTGCAGCGATCACCCGTAACATAGCTTCCTTGAAATCCATTCTGTTATCACAGCATCAGAATTCGTTTTTGCCTTGCCATTCGTGAACATTTATTAGCATATATCAGCTACAGGGTGAATACAAGCCAATCACTACCATGATGAATCAAGGTGGAAGGTATACTTGTGGAAAGAAGAAAGGAATGAATTCACTTTATAGCCACCGAACTCTTCTAACCCCAGATGACCTAAACTACTTTTGCATTTTCCCTCCTTATTAAGCCACAAGCTGGGAATCCCTCCTTTCTTCATATGAAGTTGGCTTTTAGGGGGAAAAATGATTTAACATGGCAACGGAGACACAACTTGCCAGGAATACTTGGCAGCACGGACCACACAGATACAATTTATACCGACAGAGAAGTCCTGTAAGCAGATACTTTAATAAAGAAACCTTTCAATTACCTTCAGCAGTTTCTCCTCCCCCTGGGCCAGCACACACGCAGAATGACATTCCATAGACCCTTCTCTCCCTCCCTCTTCCCTCTAGCTCTAAGCTGGGTATGAAGAGATATCACAGGAAGAGGAAAATCCTTAGGTATCTCAGACAACTAGCGCAGTGCTTGGGCTACAAGGCAATGGAAAAAGAGATGTTAAAACATAGTTGCCCTTTGACCTTACAACACCAAGAGGATTTGAAGTCTTCCATGGAACAGTTTACTGTTGTGTGGTGGGACTTGGCCACATCCCACAACTGGCTCCATTTCCTCTTCACAAGACTCAGCGTTGAAGCCGTGCCCTTCCTAGTCTTAGCCCTACTTTTGTGCTAACGCTGGACAAGTTTCTTCTCTCCCTTTGTCCTAGAAACCGAGTAACCTGAAGTGAGGGTTTGAGCGCCGTACCTTGGTCCCTTCACGTCACAGGTTTCTGTGCTTGGATGCTTGTCCAAGCTCGACACGGTTCATCTTTATTACCTAGAGGGTCGTTTAACAATGACAAGCTCTGATGCCAATAGAATTTCTGTGGGTGTCGATTTCACGTGGGAAGGAAGTGCATTCAGATTTGTCTTCTACGCCTCCTTGCGCATTGCCAGCACTGGTGTCATGGATTGAATTATGTCCTCCCAAAATACGTGCACCAATTTGGCTAGGCCGTGATTCCCAGTATTGTATGATTGTCCACCATTTTGTCATCTGATGTGATGTGTTTCTTAAGCCAATCTCTTTTGAGATATAAAAGAGAGAAGAGGGCAGAGAAACAGGGGGACCTCATACCACCAGGAAACAAGAGCCAGGAGAGTAGCACATCCTTTGGACCTGGGCCGGCTGTGCTGAGAAACTCCTTGGCTAGGGGAAGATTGATATCTTCCTCCAGAGCCCACAGAGAGAGAAAGCCTTCCGCTGGAGCCGATGCCCTGAATTTGGACTTGCAGCCTACCAGACTGTGCGAGGATAAAATTCTCTTTGTTAAAGCCATCCACTTGTGATCTTTCTGTTATAGCAGCACTAGATGACTAAGACAGCTGGCATTCGACTAACATCTATAATCGTTGTTCCTTTTGCCGATTCAAATGTAACTTTTAAAAATCCTCCTGAAACTTAACTTAAAACTATCATTTTATGTACCAAAATGGGAAAAAATATGGCACTAATCTGCATAAACAATACTTCGGGTTTGGTGTTTGTTTGTTTCTTTAAGAGCAAATACCCGAAAGGATCCCTGGCTCTGGAGAAGAATCCTGAAAAGGTGCCTCAGCCCTGGCTGGCAGTGACCTGGTGGTCTCCGCCGATCGCAAGGCGCACACAGACGCACAGAACATCAAGAACAAGGTTCACGTGAGCATGGTTGGCAGCCTCCTGCAGAGAGCCCTGCATTGAAACTTGCGGGCACGTCGGGCACTGCCCAGCGCCTCGCCTTGGCACAGACACAGGTGGAAAATTACCCTGCACCTGTCCGCTGCTCATGGCTTCAGGCTCCTGGGCAAGTCCCTTGTCTTGTCAAGTATTTGTACTCTCTTTCTTCTGTTTCCCAAATAGTTATTCATTATGCTAGATGTCTGAGTGTCTTTGCTCACATATTTGAGCAAGAAGCCAATTTAACCATTAATAGATGAATCACTGTAATCTATGCAACCTAGCAAGGTGTGCATCATTCAATTCCACGTGATATGAAGAGAAATATGAAAAAAAAAAAAAAGCAGAAAGTGTTTCCATGAAAATGTATGTTAATATTAGAGAAAACGGAATCATGATTATTTGGACCACATCTGTTATCTAGAAGGGGGCAACACAGTTCAAGGATACCGAAGAAAGCTGTGCTTGAACCTGGCAATGTAATTACTCTGCAGTGCATTAAACATTAGCTTAATGTTTGATTAAAGGCACGAGGGGTTGTGTGAGGGCACCAAGCTTCTGAATGAAGGTAACCGGGCGAGGCTGGCAAGGTGCAAGTGTGGTGGGAACTCTCAGGTCAAGAAAGAACATTCTCAGGTCTTGATTGTTTAGCTGTGGTAGGAGTACTGGTGGTGGCCGTAGTCGTTGTCATAGTACTGGCAGTAGTATTGGTGGCAGTGGTAGTAGTGGTGGTATTGGTGGTAGTAGTAGTACGACTAGCAGCACTGATGATAATAGTAGCGGTGGTATTGGCAGTAGTCATAGCTGGAGTCGCCGTCATAGTATTGGCAGTAGTATTGGTGACGGTGGTAGTAGCAGAATTGGCAGTAGTGGTGGTAGTCATAGTGATAGTAGTGGTAGTGGTAATGGTGTCGTAGTAGTAATTGTGGTGCTGGTAGTAGTATTGGTGGAGGTAGTAGCAGTAGTATTGGTGGTGTTGGTTTTAGGAAATTGGTGGTACCACGACTAGTAGTATTTATGGTACTACTAATAGTAGCATTGGTAGGTGTGGTAGTAGTATTTGTAGTACCGGTAGTTGTGGTAATTGTAGTCGTATTGATGGTGGTAATAGTAGTAGTAGTGGTGGTGGCAGTAGTCATCATCACGGTATTGGCAGTAGTATTGATGGTGGTGGTAGTAGTAGAATTGATGGTAGTAGTAGTGGTGGTGGTAGTATTAGTGATAGTAGTGGTGGTAGTATTAGTGATTGTAGTGGTGGTGGTAATGGTGGTAGTAGTAGTAATTGTAGTGCTGGTAGTAGTATTGGCATGAGTGGTAGTAGTATTTATGGTAGTAATAGTATTAGTAGCATTGATAGGTGTGGTGGTAGTATCGGCAGTACTAGTAGTTGTGGTCACTGTAGTAGTATTGTGGTGGTAGTGGCAGTGGTATTGGTGGTGGTGGCAGCAGCAGTAGTAGTATTGGTGGTGGTAGTAGTATTGGTAGTAGTAGTAGTATTGTTCATAGTAGTGGTGGTGGTGTCCTAAATAATCTTCATTATGTCAGATGTTTGAGTGCCTTTGCTCACTTATTTGAGCAATAAATATGTAAATATTTAAATAAATCAGTGATTGGGATCATCAGAGGCAGTTTTCAACCCTGTATTCATTTTTAGGTTTTTAAAAAAATCATTTTAAGAATTTGTCACATTATTTTAGGACTCTTTAGCCTTTTCTTACTTTTTTTGTTACATTTCTATTTTATTTCAACCTGCAGAATATTAGAATATATGAAACACCATCAAATTGGTGGCATACTATAATTTTATGTACCAGTAGGACAAGAAAAAGACAGTGTATTTTTATACAAATAACTCTCGCCTTCTGTGTGAGGCACCCTCACAAGCTACCATGCCAATCCTCTTCCACATATTGCTGTAAAAAAAAAAAAATTAGCATTGTGCGCTTATGAAAGTACCTTCCAGGAGGAGGGTACAGCCAGCAAACAAATGCAAAAGACGTGTGTTATTTGCACGAAATACAGAATTTTCACTCAAACCATGATAGAATACTTTCTTACAAAGTGGCTTTAAGTTGATCCTGCTTTCAGATATGTTACAATGTTGTAAAAACAACCATGCAGTAGTTTATAAAATATGTTATTTCTGCTGTCTACTGGTAGAACAATGGAAATATCTAATGAAAGTCTTACTTTATACTTTGGTTTATCATTTCTGTTGAAAATAAAAGAAATCATACCCATTAAAGCGAAATAAAAAAAGCAAAGAGAAACAAAGGAAGAATCCAAGCTCCACCCAGGATTGTCCAATTAATGACAAAGGGAGGAGCATGCACGCTTCTCTGAGCTCTGCAAAAATGTCTCCAAACGAAGGATAAAGGCAGTTTTAAAAAGATGTACATCTACAAGAAAGAGAGAGAGAGAGCAGGAGAGGAGATAATAAGCTAGAAGATTTTGGAAGCTGGAAAGCACAAGGACTCTGACTCATGGCAGCCTCATGTATAACAGAATGAAACCTTGACTAGTCCTGCACTGTCTTCATGGTCATTGGTATGTTTGAGCCCATTGTTGCAGCTATTGTGTCAGTCCATCTCATTGAGGGTCTCCCTCATTTTTGCTGACCCTCTGCTTTACCAAACATGATGTCCTTTTCTACTGAGTGGTCTTTCCTGATGACATGTCTAAAGTAAGCGAGCCAAAGTCTCACCGTCACTGGCCTGAAGTGGAATCTTAAGCCAGGAGTGGAAAAATACGAGAAGCTACCTGATGTGCATTATTGAGCTTTCAAAAGGTGGAGGAATTGGCGATAGAAGTCTTGGGAGTGGGGATGAACGTGGTGCCCAGAGGCAAATTCCGTCTCTCGGCCAGTCTATCAGAGGAATGGGGGTTTGATCCTCCAAGAGGCTGACACAGGGTTCTCTGAACTGCAGGCAGCCAGGGACCGTGGGTGATGCCTGGGGTGGGGTGCACAGTTACATGGTAAATACTGGAGACCATCTGGTTCTTTCTATCTGGCTCCCCAAACAAGTGTGGCTAGGCTTACGCTGTCCCGGAAGGAGACCTAGAGTGTCTTCTCCAGGAACACCAACCAGCTCAGAAGGACAGACATGAAGATACTGACAGGGGGGCTTTTCCACGGGAAGGGGGCCCCCAGACCACTCTACAGTGAAGACCATCAACTGATAAGGCCCCCTCTAGAATATGAGTGACCAGCTGAGGAGACAGAGACTGAAGCCAAAAAGAGAACAAGCAAGTTGGAGGAGACAGAGACTCTGAGAGGAGATGGCTAAGGGGCCTCACAGAAGTACTAGTATTTTATCCTCAGAGTCTTATAAGAATAGATGCATCCAAGGAACAAGAACTAGACACTTTTATTTTTTTTTACAGCATCATTCAGAGGAAAATAAAGAAGCCTTTAGCATAGCAGAAACGGAAACTGCAATAGAATGATTGTAAGATATATGTGAAGAAGGCTCCTTGAAAATAAAGCAAAAGCACAAAGAGCTGGAAGTTTTCTTGTTACTTGTTATCTAGTCAGCTCCTACTCATAGCAACCTTATTTACAGCAGAGTGTTGCCTGGTCCTGCGCCATCCTCACAATCACTGGTATGTTTGAGTCCATTGTTGCAGTCACTGTGTCAATCCTTCTCACTGAGGGCTTGACCTTCCCCTTTTTCACTGACCATCTATTTTACCCAGCATGATGTCCTTCTCCAGGGATTGGTCCCTCCTGATAACATGTCCAAAATAAGCAAGTAGAAATCTCACCTTCCTCATTTTTAAGAGGCGTTCTGGCTGAACTTCTTCCAGGATATATTTGTCCTTTCTTCTGGAAGTCCATGGTATATTCAATATTCATTGCCAACACCGAAATTTGAAAAAGACAATTAGGGGAGCACTCTAAAAGGTTATTACAAAAAAAAAAAAAAAAAAAAAAGACCTTTACTTGGAGAAAATAGAACCAGTTCTAGAATGCATGGTTCTAGAATTCAGCCCACCCCGTGACCCCTGAGAGTGTCTAGGAAAGGGGGCAGAAAGGAGGAGTGCCTAGGAACACTGTTAGAAGTTTGTCTGTGTCCTCCAAAAAGATAAGTCTAAGTCTTAAGCGCCAGTACCTGTGAACATGACTCTGTTTGGAAATAGAGTCTTTGTAGATATGACTTGTTAATATGAGGTCATACTAGAGTAGGTTGGGCCCTAATCTAATATGACTGATGTCCTTATTAGAAGAGATACAGACATGTACCTGACACTAGTCCAGAGACAGAGAGAAGATGGCTATGAGGACACAGAGATTGGAGTGATGCAGCTACAAGTCCAGGAACACCAGCTGTCACCAGAAGCTGGGAGAGAGCATGGGATAGATTCTCTCTCAGAGCCCTCAGAAGGAATCAACATGGCCGACACCCCAATTTGGACTTCTAGCCTCCAGAACTGCAAGATGATAAATTTCTGTTGTTTTAAGGCACCCAGACCGTGGTATTTTGTTACAGAGGCCCTGGGAAACTCACACGAAGCCAGCCTCTCATCCTCTCCCTTCCTTCCTGTCCTGATCTGGGAGAATCTGATCACTCCAGGGTGCAGAATTCATGGCAGCATCTCATGGGTGTCGGGAGCAAAGAAATAGCAGCAAAAGCATTTCAGGATGAGAATTTGACTGGGTCTTTCATATTTCATCATCAACTGACTCAATTTATCAATTCAATTCATCAATTTAGTCATCAATAAGATCGAGATGCCCAAACCCCAACCACCCCCAACAGTCCTTATGTTAATGTTTTGTCCCTTGTCTCAGTTATCTAGTGCTACTATAACAGAAATACCACAAGTGGATGATTTTAACTAGTAGAAATTCGTTTTCTTACACTTAGGGAAGCTAGAAGTCCAAATTCAGGGCACCGGCTCTAGGGAAAGTCTTTCTCTGTTGACTCTGGGGGAAGATCCTGGTCTCTTCAGCTTGTTTCCTGGTTCGTTGGAGATCTCATGTGGCCTGGCATCAATCTTCACCCATCTCTGCTTGCTCATTTGCTTGTTTAATTTCTTTTATATCTCAAAAGAGATTGACTCAAGACACACCCTACACTAATTCTGCCTCACTAACATAACAAAGACAATCCATTCCTGAATGGGATTATAACCACAGTCATAGAGGTTAGGATTTACAATACATATTTTTTGGGAGACACAATTCAACCCACAACATTCCACCCTTTGGCCTCCCAAAATTCATGTCCTTCCCACATGCAAAACATATTCACCCCATCACATCATCCCAAGTCTTAAATCAACTCCAAGTCCAAAATCTCATCTCCTGAATCACCTAAATCGAATATGAGTGAGACTTTAGGTGTATTTTATCCTCGGTCAAAATTTCTCTTCATCCGTGAACCTGTGAAACCTAGAATACAAGTTATCTGTTTCCAGAATACAATAGTAGAACAGGCACAAAGTAGACATTCCCATGACAAACAGGAGAAACTTGAGGAAAAGAAGGGATGATGAGTACCAAGCAAGTTAAAAACCCAGCAAAACGATTTACATTAGCTCTCAAGTTTTGAAAATAATCCTGTGTTCTCTGAGACATCTAGGCAATGATCCTGTCCTCCAAACTCTGGATGTTGGTCATGCCCCATGTATTCGGGGTGGAGGCCCCTCAGCACTGGGCTTCAGCTATGCCTTCCAGGCCCTCAGGAAGGCAACTCTGTTCCTACGGCTTTGGGAAGCCCCATTCTCCTAGTCCATCTGAGTGATGACTCCACAAGCTTGGCCCCAGCAGGCCCTGTTCTTCTGCCCCTTGGGCATAGCAGCCCATCCCCTCAGCTTTGAGTGGTGGCCTCATCCTCCTAGCACATTCTGAAACTGAGTTGGTAAAGATCTCACTCTTTGAAACCTAGGAGGCTGTGGCCCTACCCTTTGAGATCCAGGAGACTGTGGCCCCACCCTTTGAAACCAAGAAGGCCCTGCTTCCCATGCTACTACTAACAGTTCTGCTGATCTTCTAGCTGTTCCAGGGATGGTCCTTTTCTTTTCTTGGAGGACAACAGATGTAGTTCTTTTGACCTGTTTCCCACCTGTAGAATACCAAGAGGCAGACAATGTTCTTTCCTTTTGTTCTTTCTCTGTCCCCTTCAGTCTAAGATGATGGGTTTTCTTCTGTAGTAGTTGGTTAGATCCATCAGTCACAGGTTTAATCTCTTTAATAAAAGATTGTATAACCACATTCTTGGTGAAAATTCTAGGACACATGTCCTTAGTTGTCCAAATCTTTAAGTTTTGTTTTCAATCTGCATAATTCATTTTTAAGCCCATCTATTTCCTCTCACATTTTACTATAAGCAGCAAGGAAAAACCACACAGCCCCTTTAATATCTTGCTTATAAATCTCATCATCCAGATATCTAAGTTTATTTCTTACAAGCTCTACCTTCCACCAAACTTTTGAACATAATTCAGACAAGTTCTTTGCCACTGCATAAAAAGGATCACCATTCCTCCATTGTCCTATCACATGTTCATAATTTCCTTTTAAAGCCTCACCAGCCTCACCTCACATTTAACATCCACATTTCTAGAAACATTCTGTTTCTGGCACTATAGGCATTCTCTAAAATGATGCTTTCTCTATAGCTCTCTGCACTTCCTTCTGAGTCCTCATCAGAACTGCCTTTGCCATCTGTAATTCTACCAACAGTCTCTTCAAGGCAATCTAAGCTTTTACTATCAGGCCACTTAAAACTCTTCCAGCGTCTACCCATTACCCAATTCCAAAACCGCTTTTACACTTTAGGTATTTGTTAGAGCAGTACCCCACTCCTGGCACCAAATTCTTAGTTATCTAGTGCTGCCATAACAGAAATTCCACAGGGTCCTTCCTGATAAAACATGACCAAAGTACATGAAATGAAGCCTTGCCATCCTTCTAAAGAGCATTCTGTCTGTACTTTGTCCCAGACAGATTTGTTCCTTCTTCTGGCAGTCCAGAATATTCAACATTCACCAACACCATAATTCAAAAGTGTCAATTCTTCTTTGGGCTTCCTTATTTATTGTTCAGCTTTCCCATGCATATGAAGTAATTGAAAACACCATGATTTGGGTCAGGTGTACCTTAGTTCTCAAAGTGATATCTTTGCTTTTCAACACTTTAAAGAGTTCTTTTGCACCAGATCTGCCCACTGCAATAGGTCATTTGGTATCTTGATTGCTGCTTCCATGAAGATTAACTATGGAACCAAATAAAATGAAATGCTTGACAACTTCAATATTTTCTTTGTTTATCATGTTTTTCATTCATCCAGTTGTGAGGATTTTTGTTTTCTTTATGTTGAAGTGTAATCTGTACTGAAGGCTGTGGTCTTTGATCTTCATCTGTCAGTGTGTCAAGTCCCCTTCACTTTCAGCAAGCAGGGTTGTATCATCTGCATATCACAAGTTGTTGATGAATCTTTCTCCAATCCTGATGCAATGTTCTTCATATAGTCCACCTTCTCAGATTATTTGCTCAGCATACAGATTGAATAAGTATGGTTAAGGGATACAGCCCTGATGCGCACCTTTCCTGATTTTAAACCACGCAGTATCCCCTTGTTCTGTTTGAACCTATGCCTCTTGGTCTATGTACCAGTTCCGCATGAATACAATTAAGTGTTCTCAAATTTTCATTCTTCACAATGTTGTCTATAATTTGATATGATCCACACAGTCAAATGCCTTTGCACAGTCAATAAAACACAGGTAAACATCTTTCTGATATTCTCTGCTTTCAGCCAAGATCCATCTGACAACAGTAGTGATATCCCTCATTCCACATTCTTTTCTGAATCCAGTTTGAATTTCAGGCAGTTCATCGTCCATGTACTGTTGTAACTTTTTTTTTTTTTTTT